>NC_079196.1:212780821-213045821 GCF_029499605.1 Hyla sarda
TGTACTGGAGCTGGAGGAGGCTATGGTTGTGGTGGGTTCTGCTGGGCAGATAGCAGCTGCTGCATCATGGCGGATAGCTGGTTAAGCTGCTGTGCCTGCTGGGCCAACTACTGGGACTGGAGAGCCACAACAGATGCAAGATCCGAATCAGGCAGGGGAACCCCAGTTGGATCCATGGCCGGATCTTGCTGTCACGCACCTGAATGCGGGCGGTCTGGAACGTGATGTGGTTCCTCTACCTGTGTGGCTGATGACTCGGACCGTATCGGGGAGCGGAGTCTAAGCTGGTCTTCACCAGAGCCCGCAGCAAAGCAGGATGGATTTGCTGCGGCAGGCGACACCCAGGTCGCTACCCCCAATACTGCTCAACCACACAGGTAACTGGGCAAGGCGAGGTACAGGAGGATGAGGCAGAGGCGTAGTCAACGTAGCAGAAGGTCAAGGCAGGGGGCAAAGGTTCGTAGTCAAAAAACGTAGCGGGAAGGTCTGGGTACACAGGTATGGCAAGCAGGCAATAGGGTACGCTTTCTCTCAGGCAATAGGCACTGAAGATCCGGCAGGGGGGTGTGGGAGGTGCAGGAACTTATAATGTGGTGTTCAGGTGCAAGACTAATTATGGGCGCACTGGCCCTTTAAATTTTAAAGCACCGCAGCGCGCGCGCCCTAGGAGACGGGGACGAGCGTGGCAGAGCTGCGTTACAGTGGCAGCAGAGTGGGGTAAGTGACGGGCTGGGATTCGCATGCGGGCGCGTCCCGCGATGCGAATTCCAGCCCCGCTGACAGACGGGGACCCCGGGACACTGCGCTCACGGCCGGAGATTGCGGCCGGAGCGCAGCGCGTGCCAATCGGTAGATGCAGTAGCTTTTTCAAAATGTTGCAAAAATTTTCCCTTTTTGGTAGTAGCAACAGGTTTTCAGTCTGCCAAGAGAAGAAGATGGAATGGATTATTTTTCAAGGGTTCCAAATATTTTCCTTTTTTGGCAGTAGCAACAGGTTTTTAGCAGTAGAAGATGGCACAGATTTTTCCAGACATTCAAAAAAAAATTTAAATTTTGGGAATTGAAACAGGGTTGGTATCCCAAAATAGTGAAGAATTAGCTTTTGTATGTATAAAAAGATGGAAAAACTATCCTTTTTGGGGGGAATCATGAATTGTGTATGTGTAAGCCTGGTTGAAACTACCAGCAGCAAGGATGATGGTGGACAAGTAGTAGTATCCTGCATACAGCAGGAGGTTTAAATTTGTTAAAAAATTGGTTTTTCAAATTTTTACAGGCCTTGCTAGAAGTGACAGCAGCAAGGGTGATAGCAGACTAGACTTGTAGTACCGAGAGTTCAGCAGTAAGAGTTGCAGTAGCCTTCGGACAGCAGGAGATTAAAATTGTTTTCTCAAATTTTAGAAAATAAAAAGGAGGGTAGTGCAGCTCACTCAGCTGCAATCCCGAGGTTAACTGGAAAGTCTAAATCCCAAAAGACTTGCAACAATGTAGCCGAAAAAAAATGTATACAACAAGTGTATAACCTGTCCTCAAGGGATTACAAAGAAGAAAAAAGAGGATGGGGGAAGGGAAGGTGCAAAAGGGAAACGTCATATATACATATACACCCCCTCTTATCCTCTGTGTCCTCATCACCCCCATAACCTCCCCACCAAACCTCTCCTCATCACTATTATAACCCTCCCCCGCACCTCTCCTCATCATCCCCATAACCCCCCTGCACCTCTCATCACCTCCATAACCCCCCTGCACCTCTTTTCACCCCCATAACACCCCTGCACCTCTCATCACCTCCATAACCCCCCCTGCACCTCTCATCACCTCCATAACCCCCTCTGCACCTCTAGTCACCCCCATAACCCCCCTGCACCTCTTGTCACCCCCATAATCCCCTGCACCTTTTATCACCCCAATAACCCCCTGCACCTCTCATCACCCCCATAACCCCCTTGCACCTCTCATCACCCCCATAACCCCTGCACCTTTTATCGCACCCATAACCCCTGCACCTCTCATCACCTCCATAACCCCCCACCGCACCTTTTATCACCCCCATAACACCCCCTGCACCTCTTATCACCCCCATAACACCCTCGCACCTCTTATCACCCCATAACCCCCCTGCACCTTTTATCACCCCCTGCACCTCTTGTCACCCCCATAACAACCCCTGCACCTCTTGTCACCCCCATAACAACCCCTGCACCTCTTATCACCCCCATAACCCCCCCTGCACCATTTATCACCCCCATAACACCCCCTTGCACCTCTTATCACCCCCATAACACCCTCTGCACCTTTTATCACCCCCATAACACCCCCCTGCACCTCTTATCGCCCCCATAACACCCCCTGTACCTCTTATCACCCCCATGACTCCCTGCACCATTTATCACCTCCATAACCCCCCTGCCCCATTTATCACACACATAACCCCCCTGCCCCTCTTATCACCCACATAACCCCCCCCTGCACCTCTTATCTTCAAAACAACCATCCGCCCACCAAACACCCCCCCCCCCCCCCCACCGGGCCCCCCATGCTCCCCGTGCTTTACTTACCATTTCGGGGATCGTTGCAGCGACGTGAGGCTGCAGTTGCTCCGAGCGCTGGACAGGGAGGATACTGGAGATCATGCAGGGACAGGTCAGGTGATTGGTGGAGACGTGCGTGCCTGCGCGGGGCACGTGACGTCTCTACTCCCATCAACCCCTGACCTGTCCCCAGCCCCACTATGATTCTTAAGGGTCCCGTGCCCTAGAAATAAATAATTTCATGTGCGGGCCCCCCGGATTATGAGGCCCGGTCATAGTCCTGGGGGCACTGAGCGGTCATTGAGTGACAGTCACAGTCACTCACTGACAAGCCAATAAAGAAAAAAAAATGGCCAGGGACGTCCGGGCCCCCTGAAGCTCTGGGCCCCATACAGGTGTATGGGTTGTACCCCCCTGATGGCGGCCCTGTGTACAAATACTATAAAATTACAATAAAATATATGAGAAATGAATGTATTGAAACATATATATATATATATATATATATATATATATATATATATATATATATAGAAAAATAGACTAGGTCATCACGAGTAGGTAACTAGAGATGAGCGAGCTTACAGTAAATTCGATTTGTCACGAACTTCTCGGCTTGGCAGTTGATAACTTTTCCTGCATAAATTAGTTCAGCTTTCAGGTGTTCTGGTGGGCTGGAAAAGGTGGATACAGTCCTAGGAGACTCTTTCCTAGGAATGTATCCACCTTTTCCAGCCCACCGGAGCACCTGAAGGCTGAACTAATTTATGCAGGAAAAGTTATCAACTGCCGAGCCGAGAAGTTCGTGACGAATCGAATTTACTGTAAGTTCGCTCATCTCTATATGTAACATTAGGTTTATGGAGAATAATAACATATTTTTAATCATGATGAATATATGAAAATGGCATATTATTGGTCATGGCGAGTATATGAATGTCATGTATCTGGGAATATACCATTAAAGAGCTGAAAAAATTTATATAGATGGGTATGGAATATATATAAATAAATGAATAGATGAAATTCGAACATATGAATGGTAAATGCAGTAGATGATGATATATAGATGGTGAAGCATAATAGTCTTAATGATAATAGTGAATAAATAAAAATATAGTGAACAAATATATAAGTGTATTAATTGAGTCAGTTTGTGTATGAAAATGACTATTAAACAGCATAAACTTGTGAATATCATGAAATTACTGCAATATAAAAAGTAAGAAAAAAAAATAGTGTAGAATAAATAACCAATGGGATATAATGTAATAGGTGTGTTTATAAACTGTCAGTGTAATTACATAAAAAATATAAAAAATGTAAAAAATATAAAACATTATTTTAATGAGGAGGAAATGTGTGTCATAAAATTAGTTAAGGTAAAAATGACAATAAGTAAATATTGATAGTAAAAATTAATAATAGGGAAAAAATAATAATAATTAAAAAAAATTCTGATATAAATAATGGTATTGACTCTCTCACCTCCAATTTATCGCAATATATTGACAAATTTTTGCAGCCTTTTGTTCAGACTACGGATTTTTATCTCAAAGACACTACCCAAATTATCCAAATTTTGGAGAACATAATATGGGAACCAAATTTTATTTTAGTGTCTTTGGATGTCAGTTCCCTTTACACTATCATACAACATAAAGCCGGCCTGGAAGCAGTGAACCATTTTTTAATTAAAGGAGACATTTTACCATCACAAATTGATTTTATTCTGGATTCTATTAATTTTATACTGACTCACAATAACTTTTATTTCGAACACAATTTTTATCTAAAACAAACCGGCACAGCCATGGGCACGAGGTTCGCACCAAGTTACGCAAACCTTTTTATGGCAGCCTGGGAGGAGACTACTATCTCTCCCAGGATTAATGCGGATCTCGTGCTCTGGCAACGGTACATAGACAATATTTTATTCATATGGAAGGGACCAAGGGAGGTTTTAGATATTTTTTTTTATTAATTTAAACACTAATTCTCTTAATTTAAATTTTACTCCACATGTAAGCACTGATTCCCTGGAATTTTTAGATCTTTTAATTTCTATACAATCGCCTAAATTAATCTGCAGTACCTACCACAAATCGGTATCAAGGAACAGCTTTACACGTTTTAATAGTTGCCATCCCCCACGCTGGCTTTTAAATGTACCTTTTAGCCAATATCGGAGACTCAAACGCAACTGTACTCTAGATACACAATTTTTAAAGGAAGCAGACGGTCTAACACAACAATTTTTAGAGAAAGGATACCCAGAACACATTTTAGAGAAATCTTTTAACAAAACAAAAGAATTGGAGAGATCTTTTTTACAAAGACCAGGGAACCAGTTTTTACAGACCAAGACGCCAAAATAATCATTCCTTTTAATAAAGACTATAGACAAATAGAAAAGGTTATAAAGAAAAATTGGCATCTATTGAAGAATGATAAAATAATTGGCCAACACCTCCCATTTAATCCACCCATTATTTATACCAGAGCGACAAACCTAAGTTTACAAATAGCCCCTACAATAAAACCTCCTTCACTTAACTCAACAACCAGTTGGCTAGATACTTACGGTTTTCACCCATGTGGTACTTGTCTTGGATGTCGGTCTACCAAATTCCCTAAAAAAGTTACAGAAATAGTATCAACATCAAATAATTTCAATTTCAAAATAAAAGAATGTCTTACATGCCACAATAAAGGGGTGATATACCTGATTCAATGCAATTGTGGGAAACAATATATCGGTCGCACCAAACGTCAACTGAAAGTACGTATAGCTGAACATATTTATAACATCAAAAAAGGAGTCAAGTCACACCCACGTTCCCTGCACTTTAATGAATTTCATAATAACGACCCTACACAACTTTTATTCACAGCATTACATTCAGTGAGAAAATGTTGGAGAGGAGGCGATCTGATCACCTGCATTTCCCGGGCGGAAGCTAGAAAAATCTTCGAATTTGACATAATAGTCCCTAGAGGTCTTAATGCTGAGTTAGAGCTTTTTGGTTTTCTCTAATTAACATGTATTAGGGCTCTTACCCACGAGTCGTCATCTGCCTGGTCGTTTATCGACGCGATGACAACGCCTGTGTCTGATCCCTATGCATGACTATATGTCTACTTATCCTGCCATTCAGTCTTTTGCATGCTGTATTGCATCATAATCTATTCTATTTTTTATTTTATTTTATCTTCTTTCATCTCTATCATATCCTTTCATTTTTATAAATTTTTCCTATTTTTATCTCTATTTTTTTATATACTTATATTATTTATATCAGAATTTTTTTATTATTATTTTTTCCCTATTATTAATTTTTATTATCAATATTTACTTATTGACATTTTTACCTTAACTAATTTTATGACACACATTTCCTCCTCATTATAATAATTTTTTATATTTTTTACATTTTTTATATTTTTAATATAATTACACTGACATAGTTTATAAACACACCTATTACATTATATCCCATTGGTCATCTACTCTACACTATTTTTTTTCTTATTTTTTATATTGCAGTAATTTCATGATATTCATGAGTTTATGCTGTTTAATAGTCATTTTCATACACAAACTGACTCAATTAATACACTTATATATTTGTTCACTATATTTTTATTTATTCACTATTATCATTAAGACTATTATGCTTCACCATCTATATATCACCATCTACTGCATTTACCATTCATATGTTCGAATTTCATCTATTCATTTATTTATATATATTCCATACCCATCTATATACATTTGTTCAGCTCTTTAATGGTATATGCGCAGATACCCTACTGCATCTTTTCATATACTCGCCATGACCAATAATATGCCATTTTCATATATTCACCATGATTAAAAATATGTTATTATTCTTCATAAACCTAATGTTACATACTCGTGATGACCTAGTCTATTTTTCTATATATATATAAATGTTTCTATACATTCATTTCTCATATATTTTATTGTAATTTTATAGTATTTGTACAGATCCAATTATAATTGTGCTCAGTATCCATAGTATGACTACATTGTTTCTCTTTTCCATGTTTTCCCTACTTCTTTCCTCCATTTTCCCTCCCCTTATCCATATGACATCACTTACCTTTTGTATATATACCTGAGAATTTCACCTATATCCAGATATTTTGGCTACTGAGGAATACGTGAGCCGTGAAACGCGTATAGCCTATATTCCAGATCAAAGACTATTTGAAATTATCCATCTTTACTTGCTTTTGAACTTACCTTGACACCGCTGGAGCACCGCACTTGAATCCCACTGTGCAGTTCGCGCGCAATAGACACGAGGGGCGCTGACCGTTCACCTCACTTTGCTGCACACAGCGCTATTTTTCCAGCTATTCCATAGAGAACTGCAAGCACCCGCTACGACTGATCACAGAGACGTGGGGACTACAAGTGCCACTGACGCTTACATTGCTATCATCATCCATCACTTAAGGGCCGGACGCTGTGCGGTGCTATTGCCACTATTTGTCTCCTGTCATCCAGTACCGTAAGAAGGCCGGGCACAGGACCGTGCCAGTAATGATCTTTATATCCACGGAGCACGCCACTCTGAAGGGGACCAACTGCATCTACCTACGGTATTATTGTAACTGCATCTGAGAACAAGGTACTATCATTCTTTGTCATATAATTCAAAACCTCAGTGCACTGTAGGTAACATCTAATGAACGGCAATACTTTGTGACAGCTTGCAGTCAGTCACTCTTCTTGTTACAAGCTATAAACTATTATTTGCTGCATTTTTCTCTTCAAGAACAGGACTTTTTGTATCTATTTTTTGCCACCACATTGCAAGTACTAAGATGGACTATTAACTTCATTTTTATGTTTTCTATTATCATTTGAGCAATCTTTTTATTTTTTCTGTGGTATACCTGGAGCAAGGGCCCTGCCCAGGTACCCATGATTATTTATATGCAATACATTTTTTAATATATTCATTCTCAGGTTTTTATCTGTTGTAATTTATTCATTTATATATTTTCTATTAATTTATTTTTCTGTTACTCCACTAATCTGTGTGTGTATATATATATATATATATATATATATCCATTCATACATGCCCCTTGTGCAGGTGTGAGTGGATTTTCTATGCAGATAGATTGACATGACTATTGATCATTAATTCATTTTACTCTCCTCAAATTTTGCCAAGCAGCCCAAGCCTGGCTGAAGGTGCTAACAGCAAGGGTGATGGCGGACTAGTGGGATTGATAGATACAAGAGGAAGAGACAGACTGGTAAGAGATGTAGTAACCTGTGGAAAGCAGGAGGTTAAGAAATACCTTTTTTTTTTTTTTTTTGTCAAGCAGCCCAGGCCCGGCTGGAGGTAGCAACAGCAAGGGTGATGGTGGACTAGTGGGTCTTGTAGTAGCCAGCAAACAGCAGGTAAGAATTGTAGTATCCTGCAGACGACAGGAGGTACAAAAATGTATTTGTTTAAAATGTTGCCAGCCAGGTGGTTTGGCCTGACTGGAAGTAGTCAAATTCTGGATTGTGCTGCACACTGACAACTGCATAGAGTGGCCCAACCTCTGCACCACATGATTGTGCACAGCGGGTACTAGTGGTAACTGTAGCCAGCAGACGGCGGTGAGGTAGTGTTAGCTGTAGCCACCAGAGAGTAGGCATTGGTGGACTAGGTATACTTCTAGCCAGACCTTGTGATGTTCATGTGCTGATGTAGAGGCCTAATTCCTAAAGTTGGACCCTGACTGTGCCTTAATTTCTCCCTGCAGATACGGAAATGTGCTTGATTTCCGGCATCTGGTAAGATAGTAAAGAATTTCCAAATGGCAGGATATCGTAAAGAGTTAGGGAAAACATCACCATGCGACTGTGCCCCTGTTCTGTAACATGTTTTTCTCAAGCCTGCAGATCCAGCACCAGTGTTGCTATCAACTGCTCCTGAGCTGCTCAGACCAACAGGCCTGCTGACATCCTATTATTTAAACTTCTCTTCATCATCCCAGGAACCAGAACCGGCATCTGTGATGCAAAACTGTGCTGTTTTTCTAGTGATACGCTCCATCACAATAAAGTCCAGATTTTAATGCAAAGTTATGGTGAGCGCAGACATATTCTTTCTTCCTCGTTTTGGATATAACTCAAATTAGTGTCGCCATATTACAAGGAAGGCGACATACAATCTCAAGGGGCAAGTACAGTGCTCAAAACAAATTCTTCCTGTCATTATAAATTATGGTGTTCATCTACCGCCCGCCCCTTAACCAGTCTTGCTAGTAAATATATCCTGGATACGTATTGAAGTAGTAATAATTCACAAAAAAGCCGCAAATGAGAAGCCTTCATTAATGCCTAATGGTGCTTGACTGTGTAAGCGCCAAATCCATTTGGCCTCCTCTTGTAGTAGGCGATTATACATATTTCCCTTCCTGGGTCCCAACTTTAGTTGACACAGACCTGTAAACCTCAGTTCTTGTAGTTTACCACTATGGGCTACATGAATGTGAATTGCCAGGGGGGTATTCATTCCTTTCCTAATATTGCTCACATCCGTCGACGAAATTCCTGTGTGGTTTTCCCCACACTTATCTTCGGGCAGGAACATTGGGCAACATAAATAACATTTCGTGATCCACAATTGATAAACTGTAGAATCTGGTATACTCGGTCAGCAGGATTTACAATTTTCTTTGTTTTCCTTATATACTGGCAAAAGGTACAGTGCCCACATGGATAGGTGCCAACTCTACTTCTGCTCAGCCAGGTACCCTCCCTTCATTCGGATTGCAGGTGACTATGCACTAACTGGTCTTTGGGACTTGGTCCCTTCCGAAATGGAAAGGGACCAGTGATTGGCACACACTAGGTGATGTGCCAAACACTGGTAACAGATCTGAATCTCTTGACAACAGGTGCCAATGTCGCTGTAATATGGACATAACCTGGTCTGGCCATCGTATGTCCCAATGCACCTCACCTTTTTTTTTTTAGATGTGCTCACTTCTCTTCACCCTGTTAATAACATATTCCTTTCAGAGTGACAAGCTCTGTGAAATGCTCGCTTCAGACTTTTGGGAGGGTATCCCCTTTATCTAAATCTATAAAAGAGATTGACACTCTCACGTAAAAAGTTTGAGTCTTCGAAGCAATTCCTCCTTGCCCTGAGATATTGTCCTACCGGGATACTCTTTTTAAGAGGACCCGGATGTCAGCTACCCCGGTGCAGGAGTGAGTTTGTGGATGTCAGCTTGTGGAAAATATCCATTTGGATGTGATTCTGTCCATCAATATAAATAGTACGATCCCAAAAAATTATGGATTTTCCGCTAATTTCTGAGGTGAAGGCCATACACCTATGTTGTTACAATTCAACCTGTTGACCAATTCTTGATATGGAGTAGAGGGACTGTCCCACAAAATTAGGGCATCGTCTATGTATCGTCCATAAAACAAAATGTGCTCAGTGAATAAACTAAACTCATCAGAAAAAGAGTGCTCTCCCATCACCCCAAAAATAAATTTGCATAGTGCGGTGCACAATGGGTTTTGCGACGCTCGGTTCACAATTTCGACAAGGATTTGGATTCCAGCGGAAGACTGAACAATCTTTCAAGAAAGTCCCGTTTTCCAACAGGACAGTGTGGAGAAAAGCGCCGATTCCAGATAATTTCTTCATTCGGAAGATTGCGGAAATTAAAGGGATACTACGTCCCTAGACATGTTATCCCCTATCCCTGCTCCTATAAGTACATTCCGTTGCCGCCGACTATGTTGGTGGCCACTACATCTCTCTGTGTCAAGGAAGTCTATGGGAGTATCAATTGTATACTGCATATTAGATGTGCTCTATATAGTGGTATTATTTGGATTTTACAGTGCAGTTTCATCTTGGCACTATATGACAGTATTATGGGTGCTAAAATGGTTTCTGCGGAAGACTGGAGAAAAGCATTTGCCCCAAATTTTTGCTGCTACTTGTCTCCTAGAACAGTGTTTCCCAACCAGGGTGTGTTCAGCTGTTGCAAAACTACAACTCCCAGCATGCTCGGACAGCCAACGGCTGTCCGGGCATGCTGGGAGTTGTAGTTTTGCAACAGCTGAACGCACCCTGGTTGGGAAACACTGTTCTAAGGAAACGGGAATAGACATTGGAACGATTAAATTTAAATGGTACCTGTAATTTAAAAAAAATACTTTTGATATGATGTAGAGACATATGAAACATTTCGATGGGTCTGCCCTAGCGCGTTCTCTCTGTATCACGTGACCTGGACGGACTTACACGCATCTCCCTCTCTACTTTCAGAACGCCCAGACCCCGACCGATAAAAACTTTTGACCAGGACCTGTCAAAAGTTTTTATAAATTGAGAGGTACGCTATAATAAACAGTATTATACAGTATATTAATTGTGCTATATACGGTAGTATTATAGTATTACATTAGTTTTATATGGTAGCACTATCTTTACATTTTTTTTAATGTGTAAAATTGGAAAGTTAAGGCTTGGCTTGACTCATTTCGCCATGTTTGTGGGGTAGTCAAGGAAACTATGTCACGGACAATGTCATCAAGTCGATAATTATATAGCCGTAGTAAGTTTGGGTCTCTAAAGGGCTACATTCTAGCAAACAATGGGAGTCAAGCAATCTACATCACAATGTTGTACCTTCACCTACAACCACTCCACCCCTCCTATACTACTATATAAAAGCATCTCCGGTGACAACCATCCTCACTGAAGGGCTGGCAGCTGCAGGACAAGGTAAGATGCACTCATTACAATGCAAATCTAACATTGTCTATAACCCCATAAAGGGGTACTCCGGTGGAAAGCACTGTGGTCCTACTGGAAAGAACTACACAACTTCCTCTGTAGCATACAGCGGCTGATAAGTACTGGAAGGATTAAGATTTTTTAATAGAAGTAATCTATTACAATCAATTACAAATCTGCATAACTTTCTGGCACCAGTTGATTAAAAAAAATAGTTTTTCACCCTTTAAAAGCGTAGGAGGAAAAGCAAAAGTACGAAAATGAAAAAAAATAATAAAATAAAAACAACAGTCCTTAAAGGGGTACTCTGGTGGAAAACTTTTTTTTATTTTATTTTTAAATCAACTGGTACCAGAAAGTTAAACAGATTTGTAAATGACTTCTATTAAAAATTCTTAATCCTTCCAGTACTTATTAGCCGATGTATACTACAGAGGAAATTCTTTTCTTTTGGGATTTCTTTTCTGTCACGACCACAGTGCTCTCTGCTGACACCTCTGTCCATTTTAGGAACTGTCCAGAGCAGGAGAAAAATATTTTCCTCAGCACCCCTCATGTTTTTGCATGTCATGTTTTAGTAATAATTTGATTAAGTGGTTGTGGTTGCATAACCCCAGTGTTACCTAACCAGCTAGCTGTCAGGGCATAATGGGAGTTGTTGTCAGGTTGGAAAATGTGGACGGCCCATTGCAGAGGTTTCCTCTGGCCGTTGTTGTGGTGGTCTCATCCTCTATGTACAGTACACCACAGTTTGTAGTACCTCTGGGCTGGGAACTGGGCCCCCATGAATCAGATATTGTTGGACTATCCCTTTTGTCCCAGGTGGAGTTGTAGTTTTGCAATATCTAGAGGGCCACAGTTTGGAGACCACTGGCTTGTCTAAAGGATAATTCATCAATTAAAAAAAGCCTGGAGAACCTCTTTAATGTCTCCCCAACTTGTGCGGAGGAGGCTCCCCATTTTTTATCAAGATGATGGGATACATAAACAGGGATTGACTTTCTGAGAGCAGAGCTCCACAAATGCATTTTTATTAAAGGGGTATTCCCACTTTAGACATATTCCCAAAAGGGGGGGGGGGGGTCCAACCATTATGTAGAAAGGTGCAGGTCTAGCATATTTATACTTTAGTGTAATAGGGTTGTCAGGGGTGTACAAGGAGATAAGAACATGACGATAAGAGGTCCCAGCTCTCACAAAATTTTGCTATAGACATTGTTCATTGGAGTTTCATGTGTAGAAGGAAGTACAGGCCAACAACTTGCCTTCTTCGGCTGTCTGTACTGTGTATTCTTCTACATGTGAAATCCCAATAAACACTGTTTATAGCAGAATTTGTTGAGTGCTGGGACTTCTACTTTTCTTACAGATATTTAAGGCATACCTTGTGGTAGGCTGAAAGATAAGTGTATCGTAGCTTTAGTGGTTGGAAAGGAACCCACAATATCAAATGCACAGAAGGCCATAGACCCTAGAAATTGGTCCACTCCTGATAAGAACGATCAGGTATGACCACAAACATTTCCAGTCAGAACATTCGAGTGTCCCTGTCCCAGTTTTTGGGTGATTTTCTTACTCCCCATGACATGATCTGATCCTTTCATAGGACCTCATGGCTGGTATGGTCGGCAGTAGTCTAATGATATCTGATCCATAATCTCTGCACATCGGGGGACCTATTTGCCGTCAGTTACACCTGCAGAGGCCGTAGGAGTAGTCAAGGGACAAATATTGCTCTACGAAACAGTGAAAGCTCTTCATCCAAATTCCCTCATCTCCACAATAGCAATACCAAAAGCCTGGTTACAGTCAAAGATGTTGCCCGTGCAATGTGCTGTAACCCTTTACCACATACTATTTCATGACATATGGAATCTATATACATATATAGAGGTCTTCGCACTATTGATTTATCCTCTTATATGTCTGTTTTCTTATGACAGTGTGTACTATGGGGCCCAAAGATGTTTGGGCCTTATGTGTATGTGTTACCTATGCAGCCATTTATGGTTGCCTTGGTTTCAAAATTCTGGTTGGCCTTGGAAACAGACAACAGTTTGGGGCCACCTGCTGTCAGATATGTGACCTTTCAGCCAAGCTCTTAATTCCCAATAAATGACAAGTCAATGAGACAAAACTCAAAAACATCAAAGCAGTAGAACATGGATATGGTACTCTAAATTTCTAGTGACCCCCAATATCGGTGGGGAGGTGGCCGTACATGTAACAAGCCTCTCCACTGATTTGTCCACTTCCATGACTTCCATTGTTCACAAACTTCTGGCTACTTCTTCATCCAGCGATAAGACTGGGACAATTTGTTCTCCCTACCAGTAGGGGTCTCAACTACCCTTCCTTACATCTATATATGGGGGAATATGTTGCCTGTGGACATTATTTATAAAAAAATGAAAAAAAATCCAGAAATTCCAAGGCACATTGACCATCCGGCTCCAAGGATCTGCCCAAACCTGTTTAAAGGGGTTATCCAGGAAAAAACTTTTTTTTTTTATATATCCACTGGCTCCAGAAAGTTAAACAGATTTGTAAATTACTTCTATTAAAAAATCTTAATCCTTTCACTACTTATGAGCTTCTGAAGTTAAGGTTGTTCTTTCCAGTCTAAGTACTCTCTGATGACACCTGTCTCGGGAACCGCCCAGTTTAGAAGCAAATCCCCATAGCAAACCTCTTCTAAACTGGGCGGTTCCAGAGACACGTGTCATCAGAGAGCACTTAGACAGAAAAGAACAACCTCAACTTCAGAAGCTCATAAGTACTGAAAGGATTAAGATTTTTTAATAGAAGTAATTTACAAATCTGTTTAACTTTCTGGAGCCAGTTGATATATATATATATATATATATATATATATATATATAAAAGTTTTTTCCTGGATACCCCCTTTAAGACTAAACAAGAAGTGTTAAGATGTGCAGTGTTAAGGGACCCTTACACCTTCAACAACTATTCTCACTATCTCTCCCTACACATGCATGATTGGCTTGGTTGAGTAAATATGCTTTCAGTGAGGAGAGGGGAGGTAGATGCTGGCTGACACATCTGATGATGGCTTATCTCCTGTGAGAACAAAGGATCTTGTACGATGGGTTTACCAAACAGATATTGAGGAGAAGCGATAAGACCCTAAAACATAAGATAGTCAGCTAGTCCCACAGGCATTGGTGGATTCAGCCAGCTCTGCTGTTAAGTGTATAGGCCTCTTTACAGAATGCAGTTTTACCATTTACGTCATATCATACTATGATTGGCCAAGGTACAACTCAAAATAAAGGCAGATCTTTCCTTGGCACCAATGTTTCCCACTAACTACAGTATTGGATTGGCCTTGTAGAAGAATTCTCAACAGCCAACACACTTTGAGACAATGTTGAATGCTGTTCTTCCAGTCTGACCAACCTCACATATTCCTGGATCTCATAATGTTTTGCAGGCAGCTCATTCACGCCAACATGAAGTATCCTTCTGGACTCTTTTCTGTGCTTCTCTGTTCAGGTAAGTCCTCAGGGCTTAACAACAATTGGATTTCCACGGCAATTTTTTCGATAGTACATAGAAACTTCTCACATACACATTGCCTAATAACCAGTTCTCTCCAGATAGGTCATCACTATTAGATTGGCAGGGGTTCAACCTCCGACACCTTCATGGATCAGCTGTTTGAAGGGGCTCCAGTGCTCATCAAAGCTTCTTCAATGTTTGCGTACGTTCATCCTTGAATTAACATCCGACATAAAGTGGCAGAGCAAAGACCCTCAGCATTCCATTCCTTGCAACACTTTCTAGCACAATGGTGCAAGGATGAGCACGAGTAAACATTGTAAAGGCTTCAGTGCTTGTACCAGCCTTTAAACTGCTGATCGGTGAGGGTGCCAGGAGTTGGACCCCTGATTTTTGTTGACCTATCTGTAGGATAGGCCATTAGTCTTTATAAGCTGGATAACCCCTTTTAGATGTTCCTAAAGGTACTGTAGTTACCTGCCTCAGGTGCTCATGCTCCTGAAATTCACATAGACAGTCCCCTAGTAACACTTAAGAATGCCTTCTCCTTACTGAGCCTTTTTCCAATCGGTATCGGGAAATACACACCGGGGACAATTATTCAGATAGTTTAAGATACAAAATGGAAAAACCTTTTTGAGCATTCATATCTGAAAAAGATCAGGCGACATTGTTTCTATACTGAACTTATTTTATTCCTCAGAAATTAGGCAGAAGGGTGTAGGCAGTCATAAATATCTATGCTCTCTTGTGTTTGCAGGACTTCTGGTGTCTTTGTCAACTGCTGTATTTACGGTAAGTACCCATTTACCATATATAGAACACAAGTTTATTTTCAGGTCATTGATTGTGTAAAATATTCTACCCCTATTTTGCCTTTCTTTGTCTACTGTTATCCATGTCCCTGCCTTTTCTTAGTTGGTGGCGCTGTTGCCTTGGAGTCTATACCACAATTTGGTGGTCATTGGTGGAACTGCAAGTCGGGAAAACTACAATACAGTGCCTTCAAATAAAATATGCAGACAGTATTATTCAAAATTGGTGGGCTCATGCATTGAGATCATTCTATAAAATATGACTATATGAATGGAAGGCATGGATCCACATCTTATGAAAATATATGGATGATTACCATGGCATATGACAGGGCTAAAGTAGTGCTCTAACACCCAAGTGCATAAAAAGTGCACAATAATGCGGTCTACCACAAATCTTTCTCAAAGCAGAGGCGCCACACAAACGTTCCTGTTCACTCCAGACTAAAAGGCATCTGCAAGGTTCCATGATGTCTCCCCTTAACTGGCCCTTGGGGGAACCAAAACTGCTCCTGGCATTCCACCGTGTGGCTACCTCAACCGAGGAGCACAACTACTGGTTGGCAACACTGTGAAAACAGGCATCCGGGTTTGCAGGGAGGTAAGGAAACCTCCGCTAGACCTGCATGAGGGACATCACTAAAAGGACACCACACCCTGAAGAAATCTTGTGAGAAACCACACGTAAAGTGACCACACACTGAACAAAAAAAGAAATAAGTAAAGCAATGGGTGTGTAATACAACCCTGACATCTGACCGGATCTATAAAAATTTCTCATAGAGCCCACCAGCCAGGACAGGAAACTAAAAGGTGTATTTAGAAGGGTGGAGGTAAAGTGCTTGCAAAGTGCTGCCACTCCATGGGTTCCCACAACCAGTGAGTTCCTGCAACCAGGGACCCTTCTGTACATTAACCACTGATTCACCTCTGCTACAACTGTGCATATATATAGTATGCAATAATAACTAACCCAACAAACAATATAATCACATAGTGTATTGCATTATTATTATATCATTCTGCTTGGCTAAATGTTATTATTCTCTATTTATTCCCATAGTGCTCCAGTGGTCAAGTCAACGGTAGGTCCCCTTTATCATCTCTACAACTAAAGCTTAATAGCATCAATAGCTCTCAGTCAAGTCTGACCTATCATTTGTAGGGGAAGGGAGATGCATGTCTGATAGCAGTACAACTGGGGATAGGGTGGAAAATCTAACGTGGGTGTTGGTGGGCTTAGGTGAATCCCCGTGAACAGCCAATGGAACTATATACATATATACAGCCAGCTTAACAGTAAACAGTATATATATATATATTCTTGTCATTGTATGTGACAATGGTCATTTGCCTTCATCTGTTGCAAAACTACAACTACTAGCATGCTATGGCTGGGATTAGTAGTTTTGCAACAGCTGGAGAGACATGGTTCAGAGACCACGGATATCTAATAGCTGTTCTTTTCTGCTTATTATTTTTCCAGAAACCTTACTATGTCCAGATGTTGTTGATCAGTAAGTACCTAATGCATATGTCATTGACAACTTTCTTGACATTGCAAACATGCATGTGACCCTGGGGGTCTCCACCAACTTAGAGATCTGAGGGAGCCTAAAACACTCACCTTCCCTGATGGCCATTCCGGTCTTAGTTGTCTTTACATCTCCCCCTAGACATCTTGGTGGAGAGGACCATGTGGATGTGGCTATTATAGGGAGTCAGTTGGCATCTGTAGAGCCCCTACACTTTTTATCTGAGCAGCTGCTCACTATAGGGGACATTTATCAAAGCATTTACCATATTTTTCGTCATATAAGACACTCCGGCATATAAGACGCACTTAATTTTATAGGATAGAAATCTAGAAAATAAAAATTCTGAACCAAAATACAATGTAAAGTATAGGACAGTGATCTTCAACCTGCGGACCTTCAGATGTTGGAAAACTACAACTCCCAGCATGCCCGAACAGCCGTTGGCTGTCTGGGCATGCTGGGAGTTGTAGTTTTGCAACATCTGGAGGTCCGCATGTTGAAGACCACTGGTATAGGAGGTAGTACTCACGTGTCCCCGCTGCTCCGGACCCGTCACAGCCCGTCACCGCTGTCCTGGATGTCGCCCTCCATCGCTGTCACCGTGTCCCCATCGCTCTGGAACGTCTCTGCTGCCGGGTATCCTCGCTCTCTGTCGCCGCCATCACGTCGCTACACACACCGACACGCACGTGCGCGACGACGTGATGACGACGAAGGAGAGCGCCGGCCATGCAGGGGATCCCGGCATGGAGCAGACACCGAGGAGGCAGGTAAGGTCCCTCCCGGTGTCCTGTAAGCTGTTCGGGACGCCGCGATTTCACTGAACAGCCGGGTTAGTGTTATTTTCGCTTCAGACGCGGTGGTCAGCTTTTATCGCCGCGTCTGAAGGGTTAATACAGGGCATCACCACGATCAGTGATGTCCTGTATTAGCCGCGGGTCCCGTCCGCTGATGGCCGCAGGGACCACTGCGATAGGACAGGTATTCGCCCTATAAGACGCACCAACTTCCCCCCCCCCCCCCCCCCCCCCAGTTTTGGGGAAGAAAAAGTGTGTCTCATGCGGCGAAAAAATACGGTAGTAGGTTTCTTTTTGCTTAAAATTGTTGCAAAAAAAGTTGCATGTGCGACTACTATATTTTTTGTGAGACTTTTTGCCCTAACCAAAAAAAAAAAGAAAATTGCTTGCCAAAGCAAAAAGTGATTTTTAACTTGCAGTGGACAGATTTATAAAGTGCAAATGTCGCGGAAAAAGTCGCATTGCATGAAAAAACCTACTAAATTTACTCCAGCTCAGACATGGAGCAGAAAAAGCCACTACGAAAGCAAAACATTTATAAAAAATTATTGCTAATTTGAAAGAAATTTATCTACAGGCTGAAACCAGTTGATAAATAAATTGCACGTAAACAAATAAAAATTTTTGGAAAAAATTACTAAAAAAAGGAATTCATAAGCAAACTTTGATAAATGTCCCCACAAATGTTTGTCTATTTCCTATTAAAGACAAGTTGGTCATTCATTTAATCAAAGCTAATGTGAGGAATCTGCTGATAAGTATATGTCAAGGGTGCATATGGGGGAGTCCATGATCTATAGGACCACCACAGATTTCCAAAATTAAATCCTCTGTACAACCCTTTTGGCAATGCTCTGAAATTGAACCTACCGTATACCTCATACGGTATTCTAACCAAAGGGATACTGATTTAAAGAGGATATGTTGCCATTTACCCCCAAAAATTGAGATTTAAATATTATTAAAAATCTTAAGGTGCCTTGATCACTCACCTTATTACAGTTTCTTGATATGCCCTCCGGTTCCTGAGATATGAGGGTTTATAATATGTCTGACAATTCTGGCGATCAGTCAGATGGGCGTCAACTTAATTTTAAAAATGGAAGTAAATATTATGTGATAGGCAGGATTATACAGTCAGGGGGTGTGTATAAGGCAGACACACCCTGCAATGTAAAACATTCATACCCCCTGAATGTATAATCCCGCCTATAACTTGATCACTCCAATTTTCAAACTTAAGTTCACGCCCATTTGACTGATTCCCTGTATTGTCAGACAAATTATAAACCCTCATATCTCAGGAACGATAGGGCCTATTAAGAAACAGTAAAAAGGTGTGTGATCAGGGTCCCCTAAGCTATTTAATGGCAGTAAATAATTTTTTTTAGAAGTTGGCTACAGGTCCTCTTTAACCCCTTAAGGACCCAGGGCGTATGGGTATGCCCTGGCTTTCGGATCCAGGGCGTACCTGTATGCCCACGAGAATTTCGGTCCGCGCCGGGCGGGGACCGGACCGGGATGACTGCTGATATCTATCAGCAGGCATCCCGTGCAAATACCCAGGGGGGTCCTGACACTCTCCCATGTCGGCTATCGCCGTAAAAGAGTTAACAAACCCTAAAGGGTTAACAAACTTTTTGAATGTCATTTTGAATACTTTGAGGGGTGCAGTTTTTATAATGGGGTCATTTATGGGGTATTTCTAATAAGAAGGGCCTTCAAATCCACTTCAAAACTGCGCTGGTCCCTGAAAAATTTCGATTTTGAACATTTTGTGAAAAATTGGAAAATTGATGCTGAACTTTGAAGCCCTCTGGTGTCTTCCAAAAGTAAAAATATGTCAACTTTATGATGCAAACATAAAGTAGACATATTGTATATGTGAATCAATATATAATTTACATGAAAATGAAGAAGAAAGGATCCAGCTCAATGCAGGTAAAATCTAATTTAATCCGTGGGACAAGAAAGGAACAAGCAACGCGTTTCAAGCGCTATGCGCGTTCTTAATCATAGGTATGATTATCATAGGTATCATCGTATGATTAAGAGCGCGCATAGCACTTGAAACGCGTTACTTGTTCCTTTCTTGTCCCACCGATTTAATTTGATTTTACCTGCATTGAGCTGGATCCGTTCTTCTTCATTTTCCTGTTATTGGCTGGTGCCGTCCAGCACCTGGATCCGTACTCTGCTGTCCAGGGCGGGGTGAGCTGGTCCTCACCTTGTTTGCTTTCCAATATATAATTTACATCTAGAACAAAAAAACGGAGCACTCACCTCCAATTTGCAGACACAGAAGCAACTTTAATTGAGACTCACAGATGACAAGACACATCAGGACATCAGCGGGAGGGCAGGTAGATGGAAGACACAAGCGGGGGGTATTCTCACATCACAGCGGGCCAATATATAATTTATTTTGAATATCCATTTTCCTTATAAGCAGAGAGCTTCAAAGTAAAAATGCAACATTTTCTATTTTTTCATAACATTTTTGAATTTTTCACCAAGAAATGATGCAAGTATTGATGACATTTTACCAATAACATAAAGTAGAATATGTCCCGAAAAAGAATCTCAGAATCAGAATGAAAGGTAAAAGCATCCCAGAGTTATTAAAGTGACAGTGGTCAGATGTGCAAATAATGGGCGGGTCCTTAAGGTGAAAATGGGCTGGGTCCTTAAAGGGTTAAGGTTCTTTGCTCAGAAATCTTAGAACCGGGCTATTGCGGTTTAACCCCCTCTACAGAGACTTTCCAGGCTCCATCAAGAACATCTTTTTGAATGCCATGTTGGACCCAGCCCCCATATTGTAGCCACACATAGCAGAGGTGTGTGCTGCCTTGTCCTCTGGACTATAGATGTTATGGAGACAGTAATTCCCTCAAACTTTAATAGAGAGAGCCTTTCAGGAACATGGATAGGTCTTCACCTCTTCTTGGCTTCATTGAATCTCCAAATGGGAGTCCAAGAAGGCATGCCTCGCAACATCTAGAAAACGCATTCGATCTGGTTGTGGTTTTAACTACCAGATTGAAGAACTGTCTTAGGCATGAAAGTCAGTGGCGGAGGCCCTCAAGTCCCCAAAGTGGTTGAATCTCTGAGACATGTGCCCACTTTGCCCTCCCTATAACCAAGCCATGCACCAAAGATCATAAGATAATTTTTTTCTGGATTTCATTTCTAATAAGCTTTCCCTTCACTGCATAGACTTTCAGAGACATGTACTCTGTTCTTTTCCAGGGTAAACCTTACAGCAGGAACCTGCAATAATACCTTTCAGCAATATGCCTGCTCCAATGTAAGTATTCTCGCCAGTCACTGTAGGGTATGATCCCTATACCCATAGATACCGCAGCTTGTATTGACCCTCTCTCTGTCTCCCCTCAGACGTCTGAATTAGCCGATCTCCCAGAAGATTTTCTGGTCAACCTGATCTCCTGTAATGATGCTAAAAATGGGGATCCAGACTATTTCACCTTGCTTTTCTCTAAGCTGAACAGCAACAACTTCACCGCCGTGCTCTCCCAACTCAGCAGCAATGTAAGTAGTCATGATGCTTTGCCTACTTTTCTGGGCACTAAACTTTCATTCTTAGGGTATGTTCAGATAGAGTCATGTGAATGGAATCTCCGCATGCAGAATTCCACTAGCGGAGATTCCATCTGGGGGCCGCCGCTGTAATACTTCGGTGGTAGGATCGCGCGGCCCTGCGCCGTCACCATTGATGGCTATGCAGTGCTGACGGACTTCTGCGCAAAGAAAGTCTCAGCTTTAGAAGTAGTGGCCATAATGGAAACTGGAAGATTTCAGCTTCAGAATTATTATTAAAATATAGATAGCAAAATGGAAAAAAAATAAATAAAAAGATCACCAAAAATTCTTAAAAAAAATATAGCTATCATAAAAACTTCATTTAAACAAAAAGTAATTTTCTGATGACACATTCTCTTTAACCCTAACAGGACCTAGGGCGTATGGATACGCCTTCTGTACCTGGGTCTTAAGGAATTTCGGTCCCCGCCGCGCGCCGGGCGGGGACCGGACTGGGGTGACTGCTGATATCGATCAGCAGGCACCCCCCGTGCAAATGCCCAGGGGGGTTATCAGACCCCCCCCCTTGTCGGCGATCGGCGCAAATCGCAAGTGAATTCACACGGTCTATGGTGACCCGGAATATAAGGGGGATCGCGCTTGTCTAAGACACCCACGATCCCCCTGTAGTGATAGGAGTGAGGTGGTAGAGGTGCCACCCCTCCTATCCCTGCTATTGGTGGTCTAGACGCGACAGCCAATAGCAGATCGGGGGCGGAGGGGTTTACTTTAGTTTTCCCCGTTCTGCCCACCCACAATAGGCGGGGCAGAACGGGGAACCGAAAGGGACCGAACGCCGAAGATCCACTTACCCCTCGGTGGAAGCTGCGGGACGGGATCGGCGGCGGTGATCGGCGGCGGTGATCGGCACGGGCGGCGATGTCGTGCGGCAGAAGAGGACGGCTCCCTGGATCCGACGGAAGCCGGTAAGTTGCCTAGCAACATCTAGAGGGCTACAGTCTGAGACTGTAGCGCTCCAGATGTTGCAAAACTACAACTCCCAGCATGCCCAGACAGCTGCTAGGCATGCTGGGATTTGCAGTTTTGCAACAGCTGGAGGTCTACAGTTTAGAGACCACTGCACAGTGATCTCTATACTGTAGCACTCTAGATCTTGCAAAACTACAACTCCTAGCATGCCCACACAGTAGTTTGCTGTCTGTGCATGCTGGGGTTTGTAGTTTTGCAACATCTGGAGGTCCACAGTTTGGAGATCACAGTTCAGTGGTCTCTAACTGTAGCCCTCCAGATGTTGCAAAACTGCAAATCCCAGCATGCCGAAACAGCTGTCTCGGCAAGCTGGGATTTGCAGTTGCCTACCTCTAGCTGTTGCATAACTAGATCTCCCAGCATGCCCTACGGTGATCTGTACATGCTGGGAGTTGTAGTTTTGCAACCGCTATAGGCACACTGGTTGGAAAATACTGAGTTAGGTAACAGAACCTAACTGAAGGTTTTCCAACCAGTGTGCCTCCAGCTGTTGCAAAACTACAACTCCCAGCATGCACGGTCTGTCAGTACATGCTGGGAGTTGTAGTTTTGAAACAGCTGGAGGTTGCCCCCCCCCCCCCCCATGTGAACGTACAGGGTACATTCACACGGACAGGTTTACAGTAAGTTTCCTGCTTCAAGTATGAGCTGCGGCAAATTTTTCGCCACAGCGCAAAATTTCTAGCGGGAAGCTCACTGTAAACCTGCGCCCGTGTGAATGTACCCTAAAAACACTACACTACACAAACACATAATAAAGAGTAAAACACTACATATTACACCCCCTTACACTGTCCACCCCAATAAAAATGAAAAACGTATTGTACAGCAGTGTTTCCAAAACGGAGCCTCCAGCTGTTGCAAAACAACAACTCCCAGCATTTCCGGACAGCCACTGACTGTCCAGGCATGCTGGGAGTTTAGCAACAGCTGGAAACACCCTGTTTGGGAATCACTGGCGTAGAATACCCCTATGTCCACCCCTATGCAATCCCTAATTTAGTCCTCAAATGCGCATGGCGCTCTCACTTCAGAGCCCTGTCGTATTTCAAGGAAATAGTTTAGGGCCACATATGGGGTATCTCCGTACTCGGGAGAAATTGCGTTACAAATTTTGGGGGGCTTTTTCTCCTTTTACCCCTTATGAAAAGGAAAAGTTGGGGGCTACACCAGCCTGTTAGTGTAAAAAAAATATTTTTTTACACTAACATGCTGGTGTTGTCCTTTACTTTTTATTTTCACAAGTGTTAAAAGGAAAAAAAGACCCCCAAAATTTGTAACGCAATTTCTTTTGAGTACGGAAATACCCCATATGTAAGCGTAAAATGCCCTGCGGACGCACAACAAGGCTCAGGAGTGAGAGCGCACCATGTACATTTGAGTCCTAAATTGGTGATTGGCACAGGGGTGGCTGATTTTACAGCGGTTTTGCCATAAGCGCAAAAAAAGGAATACCCACACATGACCCCATTTTGGAAACTACACCCCTCACGGAAAGTAACAGGGGGTATAGTGAGCCTTAACACTCCACAGGTGTTTGACGAATTTTCATTAAAGTTAGATGGAAAAATGAAAAATAAAAATTTTTCACAAAAATGCTGGTGTTACCCAAAATTTTTCATTTTCACAAGGAAAAATAGGAAAAAAGCCCCCCAAAAATTGTACTTCTTCTGAGTAAGAACATTCCCCGTATGTGGATGTCAAGTGCTCTGCTGGCGCACTATAATGCTCAGAAGAGAAGGAGCACCATTGGGATTTTGAAGATAAATTTTTCCGGAATTGAAGGCTACGTGTGTTTACAAAGCCCCCATAGAGCCAGAACAATGGACCCCCCCCCCCCCCACATATGACCCAATTTTGGAAACTATACCCCTCACGTAATGTAATAAGGGGTACAGTGAGCATTTACACCCCACAGGTGTCTGACAGATTTTTGGAACAGTGGTCCGTGAAAATGAAAAATTTAATTTTTCATTTGCACAGCCCACTGTTCCAAAGATCTGTCAAACGCCAGTGGGGTGTAAATACTCACTGCACCCCTTATTAAATTATGTGAGGGGTGTAGTTTCCAAAATGGGGTCACGTGGGGGGGGTGTCCACTGTTCTGGCACCACGGGGGGGCTTTGTAAACGCACATGGCCCCCGACTTCTATTCCAACCAAATTCTGTCTTCAAAAGCTCAATGGTGCTCCTTCTCTTCTGAGCATTGTAGTGCGCCAGCAGAGCACTTGACATCCACACATTGGGTATTTCCATACTCAGAAGAAATTGGGTTACAAACTTTGGGGGTAATTTTCTCCTATTACCCCTTGTAAAAATGTAAAATGTGGGGGAAAACCAACATTTTTGTGAAAATTTTTTTTTTTTCATTTACACATCTGACTTTAGCAAAAAGTCGTCAAACACCTGTGAGGTGTTAAGGCTCACTGCACGCCTTGTTGTGTTCCTTGAGGGGTGTAGTTTCTAAAATAGTATGCCATGTGGGTTTTTTTTTTTTTTTGCTCTTCTGGCACCATAGGTGCTTCCTAAATGTGACATGCCCTCCAAAAACTATTTAAGCAAAATTCGCTTTTCAAAAGCCAAATGTGACTCCTTCTCTTCTGAGCATTGTAGTGCGTCAGCAGAGCACTTGACGTCCACACTTGGAGTATTTCCATACTCAGAAGAGATGGGGTTACAAATTTTGGGGGGCATTTAGTCCTATTATCCCTTGTAAAAATTAAAAATTTTGGGGAAAACTAGCATTTTAGTGGAAAAAAATTAATAAATCATTTACACATCCAACTTTAACAAAAAGTCGTGAAACACCTGTGGGGTGTTAAGGCTCACTGGACCCCTTGTTACGTGCCTTGAGGGGTGTAGTTTCCAAAATAGTATGCCATGTGTTTTTTTTTTTTGCTGTTCTGTCACCATGGGGGCTTCCTAAATGCGACATGCCCCCCAAAAACCATTTCAGAAAAACTCTCCAAAATCCCATTGTCGCTCCTTCCCTTCTGAGCCCTCTACTGAGCCCGCCGAACACTTGACATACACATATGAGGTATTTCCTTACTCGAGAGAAATTGGGTTACACATTTTAGGAAGATTTCTCTCCTTTTACCCCTTGTAAAAATTCAAAAACTGGGTCTACAAGAACATGCCAGTGTAAAAAATGAAGATTTTGAATTTTTTCCTTCAATTTGCTGCTATTCCTGTGAAGCTCCTAAAGGGTTAACAAACCTTTTGAATGTCATTTTGAATACTTTGAGGGGTGCAGTTTTTATAATGGGGTCATTTGTGGGGCATTTCTAATATGAAGGCCCTTCAAATCCACTTCAAACCTGAACTGGTCCCTGAAAAATTTTTATTTTCAAAATGTTGTGAAAAGTTGGAAAATTGCTGCTGAACTTTGAAGCCCTCTGGTGTCTTCTAAAAGTAAAAACATGTCAATGTTATGATGCAAACATAAAGTAGACATATTGTATATGTGAATCAATATATCATTTATTTGGAATATCCATTTTCCTTACAAGCAGTGAGCTTCAAAGTTTTAAAAAAATGCAAAATTTTCAATTTTTTTACAAAATTTTGGAATTTTTCAACAAGAAATGATGCAAGTATCGACAAAATGTTACCACTAACATAAAGTAGAATATGTCCCGAAAAAACAATCTCGGAATCAGAATGAAAGGTAAAAGCATCCCAGAGTTATTAATGCAGAAAGTGAAAGGGGTCAGATGTTCAAAAAATGGCCGGGTCCTACAGTGAAAATTGGCTGGGTTCTTAAGGGGTTAAGCTAGCTGTACACAATAGATTAAAGGAGTAGTCCGGTGCGCTCTTTTCTTATTTTATCTGGTCCGGGCTGCAAAAAAAAGAAAACAAACTTTCTCTTGCCTGCCTACACGCCCCCGGAGCTCCGCTACAGGTGTTGGGTCGCTGGGCTGTTTGCTTCTTACTTCCTGTTAGCCCGGCACGTCACACGGAGCTTCAGCCTATCACCGGCCGAGGTGGGACATCGCTGCGGCCGGTGATAGGCTGAATCTTTGCGTGACGTGCCGGGCTAACAGGAAGTAAGAAGCAAACAGCCCAGCGACCCAACACCTGTAGCGGAGCTCCGGGGGCGCGTAGGCAGGCAAGAGAAAGTTTGTTTTCTTTTTTTTTTTTTGCAGCCCGGACCGGATAAAATAAGAAAAGTGCGCACCGGACTACTCCTTTAATAATGGCCAAACATGGGTATTTTGGCAGGGTCTTCCGACTGTCTAAAGTTTATGGGGGCTTCTGATTTTCTTCTGGCATTCCCATCATTAGGGGGGCCCCTCTCACTGCACTTTCTTGTTATGGGCTATGTTAGCCCACAGAAGACCTCCTCTTTTCAAACTTAAGTTTAAAGTGTACCTGTCATATCACAAAAAAATAATAATGCTTCTATAATGTTACTTACTCGGTCATGCAGATTCTTTACATGTCCTTTTATGTGTCTAGCTTCTGTATTTGGCTCACCAATCCCTCTGTTCTGTTGCTCTTACATTCTGACATCCACTGCTCAAAAAGGGCATGTCCTAAGCAAGCACTGAGCCCGCCCTCACTCACCATGCATTCAATTTCTCCCTGAGTCTGCTGTGCTGGGTCTCTTCACCCAATCACTGCAGGCTGCTCTGTAACCCCCTCCTCTCTGTTTTCATGCTGCAGTCTGATAGGACAGGCGTGAGCAAAGAGGAGTGTTAGTCCTGCCCTCACTTCCTGGACTCTGTCTCTGTCTCTGACTGTGCTTCAGTTAGGACAAATATGATGCTGCAGCCGGACAGAATTATGTTGTGGATGGTATGGGGACATCTAGTGGTCTTTTTTTTTATTAGCCAATTTTTAATTAAAAAAAAAAGGAGATAAAAGATTTTTATGAAGTGTATTAGAAAAGTTAATGTTTTGCCAAAATGTACAACATAGAAAACCTTTTTGATTCTGACAGTGACAATTTAATGTAACAAGTGAGGAGAAAAAATGTGTGGCCTTCTATTAAAGGAGTTCTGTAGTGAAAAATAACTTATCCTCTATCCAAAGGATAGGGGATAAGTTATAGATTGCGGGGGGGGGTCCGAGCGCTGGGACCCCCGTGATCTCCTGAATGGGGCCCCGGGAGTCTGCCGGAAGGGGGCGTGCCTACCCCCGCACAAAGCGCCGGCCAACATGCCCCCTCCATGTGTGTCTGCCGCAGCATCCAGGGGGGCCTGTTGTCGGCCGCAGCTTCCTGTGGGGCTCAGAACTGCCGGGGACCTGTTCAGGAGATCGCGGGGGGGGGGGGGGGGGATCGGACCCCTCTGCAATCTATAACTTAATGTAATGTAAAAATGAGAGTTCACAAGTCAATCTCGCCTTGTTACTTTGATCAGTTTTCTAGTATCGGATCGGTCTGGAGTGAACTCTTATTGGATGGGATTTGGTTCCGTATCATTGAGAACATGAAAAGCTCTACAGTTCGGTCAGAGTGGATCCCCAGTGGTGCCCAGCCCTTCTTGATCGATGTTACCCCTGACATGGTCCAGTGTCTGCAAAACACAAATGCGAGCTGTGCCGCATTCCAGGAACTGTAAGTAGTTTCCATCAGGATATATACTACTTACTAGAGAAGCATTCACTCTGTTACTTTCAGCTCACTCTATGGCCATAGTGTGAGGTAGTATCCCCTATAGGCAACATAGTGTCACATAGAGCCGTATGGGTCTGTAATACAGAGTCCCATAAAGGGTCTACGGGGGAGATTTATCAAAACCTGTCCAGAGGAAATGTTGCCCAGTTGCTCATAGCAACCAGCCAAATCGCTTCTTTCATTTTTAACAAGGCTTCTGAAAAATGAAAGAAGCGATCTGATTGGTTGCTAAATCTCCCCCTAAGAGTCCACAGACAAATGGGTTCGAAAGAGCTTTAGACATCAGATATTTGATGCAGATCATACTAAGTATAGTGTCTGTGGGGGACGGGCATTCGCTGTTTGGTAGATCCAGCCATATTTGCCATTAACTGCCAACAAACCTGTAATATCTATGGTTATATAACTCAACCAAAATACAAGATAGAAAATGTGCATTTAAAATGCCAAAGATATTATCAGCCCAGACACCCCTGTTATCAGAGCATGTGGTTTAATCTGCCACTTCTTAAAGGAGTATTACACTTTTAGTAAACAATAGTTTTCCTTTGACTTTAGCAGTGTTTCCCAACCAGTGTGCCGCCAGCTGTTGCAAAACTACAACTCCCAGCATGCCCGGACAGCCTTTGGCTGTCCGGGCAAGCGGGGGGTTGTAGTTTTGCAACAGCTGGAGGCACATTGGTTGGGAAACACCGGTCTATAGAAAAGTTATTCAGTTTTCCTATATATTTTCTGTATCAATTAATCACGGTTTTCAAGATCTCTGCTTGCTGACAGTCCAGCAGAAATTGTACTTATAACGTCTTCTCCTTATTAGGGTGAAGAATCTGGACAGTGTGTTCCCCAATATGACATCTGCAAATCAGTCAGACCTTTACCCGGCTTTGACATCCTTCTTAAGGAGCCGCCAGAATCTGTCAGGTAAATAATCTCTCTCTCACTACATATATATATATATATATATATATATATATATATATATATATACATAGGGGAATATGCAAATCAGCTCATTACATCACCTTTTCAGGCGATGTTCCCTGGTATCAGCTTAGCTCCAGTTACGGAATATAAAAAGCTAATCGGGATTAATGCCAAGCCAGAACTCTCTCTCCAGAAGGAAAGAGTACCCATCTGCAGACATATATATATATATATATATATTTATATATATATTATGTTCCAGCATCACTAGTTAAATTAACCCTAACTCACCCCCATTCCCCATTTGTGAGGGTCAAGGATTTGTCTAAAATTCCATGCAAGTATATAGGACTTCCAGTACCTTACTCCACAAACTCCGCTCTGCATCTCCGGGGGAGTGTGTCGGTCCAGCTAGCAAGCCACAGCCATTCTATTTCTGGCCCTTTATTTTTTGAGGGCGAAACACAATTTTTCACCCTATACACCCACATCACAGGTCCTTCAATTACAATGAGGTTAGTATGACTAAGGCCAGCACCTGGCCGAAACGCGTCATTTCCGACTTGTACCTGTTGCTTTGGGCGTGATGTCGAAATAAAGCTGCGCATATTTGATCTGCATTTGAGCTGGATTCCGTTCTATTTTTTCACAATGAGGTTAGGATATGAAGACGGGTCAAGATATGAAGACAGGGTGTGAGATCGGGATATAAAAATGGCAGATGAGGATGGTATGTAAGGACGGGATAGGAGGATGGGATATGAGATCAGCATATAAGAATGAGGAAGAACTATAGAGTCGGAATATGAGGACTGGATATGAGGAAGGGATATGAGGATGTAATATGAGGACTGGATATGAGGAAGGGATATGAGGATGTAATATGAGGACTGGATATGAGGTTGGGAAATGAGGAAGGGATATGAGGATGTTATATGAAGACTGGATACGAAGTCGGGATATGAGGTTAAGATATGAAGACAAGATATGAGGATGAGATATGAGGATGGGATATGAGGATGGGATATGAGGATGGGATATGAGGTTGGGATATGAGGACGGAATATGAGGTTGAGATATGAAGACAAGATATGAGGACCAAATATGAGGATGTAACATGAGAATGGAATATAAGGTCGGGATATGAGGACAGGAGCGTCATCGTTGCTTTTCCTCTTCCACAAGGTTAAGGTAGGAAGACAACGAGTTATACTCTGCTAGTACAATAATAATAATAATGCACTTATTACTTAACACAGGACCAGGTATCAGATTGAAAGATCTGGTATTGAACACTTGTGCTCAGGTTTTATAAAAAAAATTACAGGAATTCAGGACTGGGCAAGCATTTTTGCCACTCTAGGGAAAGCCAATTTTTCTGCCCCTTGACCCTGCCCATTAGTTCCGCCCTTTGACACGCCCCACCTTACTACTAGGGTGACACACTGTAACAAACCTCCTCCTCATGTAATCACCTTAGTACTGGGGTGACACACTGTAACAAACCTCCTCCTCATGTAATCACCTTACCACTGAGGTGACACACTGTAACAAACCTCCTCCCCATGTAATCACCTTACTACTGGGGTGACACACTGTAACAAACCTCCTCCTCATCTAATCACCTTACTACTGGGGTTACACACTGTAACAAACCCCCTCCTCCTGTATTCTCCTTACTACTGAGATGACTCACTGTAACAAACCCCCTCCTCATGTAATCACCTTACCACTGAGGTGACACACTGTAACAAACCTCCTCCTCATGTAATCACCTTACTACTGAGGTGACACACTGTAACAAACCTCCTCCTCATGTAATCACCTTACTACTGGGGTGACACACTGTCACAAACCTCCTCCTCATGTAATCACCTTACTACTGGGGTGACACACTGTCACAAACCTCCTCCTTATGTAATCACCTTACTACTGAGGTGACACACTGTAACAAACCTCCTCCTCATGTAATCACCTTACTACTGGGGTGACACACTGTAACAAACCTCCTCCTCATGTAATTACCCTATACTGGGGTAACACACCGTAACAAACCTCCTCCTCATGTAATTACTGGGGTGACACGGTGGTGCTGGCTGGGCGGGTGCTTCGAGTAAGCTGGGGTTTCGGATGCTAGCTGGCTATCAAGTGGGCGCTCTAGGCGGCTGCCTATTTTGCCTATAGGCAGAACCAGCCTTGCAGGAATTGCATATGACTGTTTTTTCAAAGTTCGTTTCCATTGCACGTAGAGAATAAAGCAGATATTTAAAGGAACAATATAGGCAAATGTATAGACTTCTGCTTAGTGCTTGAGGGCGGGACACAATATTGTTGTGGACAGTTCCTAAAATGGACAGAGATGTCAGCACTGTGCTCTTGATGTCAGCAGAGAGCTCTGTGTTTCAAAAAGAAAAGAATTTCCACTGTAGTATTCAGCAGCTAATAAGTACAGGAAGGATTAAGATTTTTTTTATAGAAGTAATTTACAAATCTGTTTAACTTTCTGGCACCAGTTGATTTAAAAAAAAAAAAAAAAAAAAAAGGTTTTCACCGGAGTACCCCTTTAAGGGCCATGACATGCTCCCTGATTTTAGCTGTTCTGGGAAACATCCCTCATATGTGCCCCCTAAATCTATTTCTTAATGTTTCCTGGTAAAGGACGTAAACAACAAAAAAGGCAACTGGTAATTTGACCGGGAAGAGACGGGCTCTGTTCAGGTGATCGTGGTGGGTCCCATTGGTCGGACCCCCCACGATCAGACTCTTATCCCCTATCCTGTGTTTTACTAAACCATAGTACCCTTTTAAAGGGGCTTAGTAAGCATGGTCCAAAGCTGCCAAATGCCTCATTGCTCTCCACTGGATATAGCTTCATCCTCTCTCCTTCCATGATCTTGTTTCTAGGAACAACGATGTCCAGAATATTGAGTACCTTATCTGCTGCTGGGAGTTGTAGTTTTGCAATAGCTGAAGGCAGCCTGGTTGGGAAACATTGATCTAGAGCCAATAAGTATGGACTGTCATTCTGGACTACTTCTGTTCATTACATGGATGACTATTTATCCAAATGATGCCAGATAATACTAGAGGTCCGCTTTAACCATAGCTGAACCAGCCGCCATACGTAGCATTGACTAATACCAACTCTTTGACCTCCTCATTGATGTCTTGTGGTTACAGTATAATCCCATTGGTTATGGTCACTTACCTCTGTTATTCTATCTCTGTAGACTCGACCTGTTCTCAGAATGTCAGCAGCAGCGAGTGGATACAACAGAACTTCGGAAGATTCGCACAGTTTGCGGATTTCAAGGATTTGGTTGCACTGAATGCAAAATTTAACGCTGTAAGTAACAGACAATTGTACGGGTTTGTGATGTTCCACACTATGTATTAAAATCATTTGATGCCCATTCATTACTGTTATATGTGTTTTCCAGCTGGATGCCCTGTCTCTCCTCACTCTACCACAAATCGCAACCTTTAGTGTGGACTTAGGACCTGCCAATGGCTCTGCTGCAGTTACGAGCATTATGGGAAAAATACAGAAAGCCAGCGATGCGTACGATTTCCTGACTTATATAAACGCGGCTGCCGAATCGGTAAGAGACATATATCTATAGATCAACTCACTTTCTTTCTACAAGAATAACTGCACCAAACATGAGGTTGTCTTACCCCAGGTGTTACTGCATTTGTTGGGGCAATGTGTCTCTTCTCCCTTCATTGCACTTTTTGGAGGCACACGGTGGGTATTGTATTAGATGGACCATATACACCAAGCAAGAGATCAAGAATGGTTTTGGATGGAGTTCTCCTTGGTTGACAACCAATCTTCTTACCTTTCCAGAAGAACATAAGTGCACTGTACCCAACTCTGGCACAGGCTCTGCTCAATAAGACATTCGAAGCCATCAAGTCCAACGTCCCCGCATTTACAGAAGCTAACTGGACCAAGCTCTTCCAGAATGAATTAACTCTTCTCCTATCGCAAATTACACCTCAAGTTCTCAGCATCGTACCCCAAAATATCAGCTGTGAATTATACCAAGTCATGTAAGCATTGTAATAGAAATACTACAGGGTACTTATTAACAGGTTAATCCAAAACTTGGCTGCATCAGTTAGACTATATCCTTATTTTTATTCTGCTTTGTTGCATCCTACAGAATGAAAAGTCTAGACCCGTCATTCAGTCAAATGGTCTCTGGGAACCAACAAAACATTTATAATTCCTTTATCAAGCCTTTCCTGACAAAATCAGGTAATCATCAATGTAAAATAATATGTGGTCTATATATTGCTCTGATGTACCGCCCATGCTTCATTTAGTTCCCACCCATCAGGAACTAGACACAAGGCTTTAGCTGACCGTTCATGGTGGTAGACCCACATTGTGTACTTGTCATCCATCAGACTAATTTATGTCTTTCGATCTTTTTTAGGTCCAACATGTTCTCAGAACTCCAACAGCAGCAACTTTCTTACACAGAACATTGGGAAGTTCTCTCAGTTTGCCGACTACAGGGACTTTGTGGCATTTGATAGGAATTTCAGTGCTGTAAGTAAGAGGATCTAAGCTGAAAACTGCAGTATAAATCACTTTTTAGAACGTCCTCTTGACTTATTTGTAATGTTCTACAGTTGGATGTGCTGCCTGTCCTCACTATACGACAAAGGGTGGACTATAGCTTGACGTTGAACGCCTCTAGTGACCCCGCCGCTGAAGCCAGCATTGTTGCAACTCTACAGAACACCAATGACCTATATGAATTCTTGACTTATATCAACACTGGCATTGTCTCTGTAAGTGTTCAGGGTCTTGGGCTTTAACCATTTGTGGTTTCATACTCAGTTGTGAGAAGTTTTGGTCTTTTAAACTAACCCGGTAACAAAATATCTTTCAGAATAATGTGAGTTCAGTCAACGTGGCTTTGTCCCAAAATCTGTTAAATAAGACCTTTGAGACGATAAAAGCCAACATCTCCATGTTCACCAAATCAGACTGGACCCAGCTCTTCCAAGATAAGCTCAGCGCCCTGCTACCTCAGATCTCTTTCCAACAGCTCAACTTTATTCCCCTCAACATCACCTGCGACTCCTACCAGGTCATGTAAGTATTTTCAACGCCTTTGGTTCAAATGATCGGAAAATGACTAATACACACCTTGTTCTTTAGTCATGTCTACAAAACCTCCCAGAAACACTGACTCTTGAGTACAGTGATCCCTCAACTTACAATGGCCTCAGAGGTTACAATAACATACAATGGTCTTTTCTGGACTATTGTAACTTAAAACCATAGTCAACATACAATGTACAGACAGTCCAGATCTGCGAAACGTGTCAATGGCTGGAAGAACCGACCAATCAGAATGGACATTCACTGGTAACACCCCTGTATTACTGAAGTGTATGCACTGAATTCCTGTCTGGTAGCACCTCCCTACAGTACAGATAGGTACTACCTACATGTTCTGTACTATTCTTTACCTGTGCTAAGGTTAGCTGCTCAATTGGACACCAGGTGGGGGTGGCCCATGTCACTTTTTTTTTAGGACACTGTGTGTACTGTACAGGACCCTGAAGAAGCTCCTGTCCTCTACATAGACAGTGATTACAGCTCCCAGCACATCTTTCTTACTTTTATATGTAAGGACTTGTTTTATCTGTATTAGTTCGCTACTTATTTTGCTTTAATCCTCACTTTTTCCTATTTTTGGATGACACTTTGTGACTTCAGAACCAATTACCAGTTTTTCATAGAGTTAAAGAATATCTGTAGTGCTTATAACTTATCCCCTATCTGAAGGGTAGCGGCAGTCTGCCGGACGGAGGGACCGTGTCGTCCGCAGCAGAAAGCCGCGGCACTCAATCCCCGTCCATGTATCTCTATGGGATTCATAGACAGGGCGTGCCGCCTGCCAAGTCATGCGGGGATGGAACACCCCCTTTCCTGTACATTGCCGCGGCCCCGTACAGGAGATCGCGGGGGCCCCAGCACTCGGACCCCCCGCGATCTATAACTTATGCCCTATGCTTTGGATAGGGGATAAGTTCTGAGCACTACAGATCTACTTTAAGGTCTCAACATACAATGGTTTCAACATACAATGGTCATCCAGGCATGCTGGAAATTGTAGTTTTGCAAAAGCTGGAGGTCCATAGTTTGGAGACCACCTTTAGTGGTTTAGGTGGAAAGCGAAACTGCATAATTTTGCTATAAAAAACTAGTCTGCTTAGTTTACTTCCTGAAGGTCCCCCAAAAGGTATTGAGTGTCTATGGGCAGTCTAGAGGCTATTCTTATTAAATATATGTAATAATATTATTTCGGGGAAAGTGCATTTATTTTTATTGAAAAAAAAAAGATATAATTCAACTGCATAATGTGATTTTTAAATTTTTTTTTATTCATCTTCTACTTCAAATAGACTCCAGAGTTTGGATTTGAATTTCCCAAACATGAGTTCCGAAATACAACAAAGTATTTTTAAATCCCTGATCAAACCTTATATGACCCAAAAAGGTAAAAAAAAAAAAAAAAAAAAAAAAATATTATAAGACTAATCACATTTGTATTTTTTTTTACTGTTTAGAATGTTAGTTTTCATTTTCTTCTATTAATTTAGAATAAAGAAAAATTTTAAATAAGTAAACTTAAATAAAAAAAATAAATATAAAAATTCTACTTGTTTTTCATGTCTAAATGATACATTTATATATGTAGCTATGACTTAAATCAGCCATGTCTCTAATATCGCTGTTGTGCATACATTTTAGGGTTAGTGGCTTTTTACCATTTTTATTCGTGTTTTGTCGCTTTGATTCCATTGAGGTAGGGTTCACATCACGTTTTCAGCAATACGGGACCACATGCGGCTGGGGGGAGTTAAAACCTTGCGCTCCCGTATCCCTGCCGTATGCCTCCCTTATGTAATTCATTTCAATGAGCCGACCGGAGTGAAACGCTGACTCCGGTCGGCTCATTTTTGCCCTGTATGCGGTTTCCCACCGGACCTAAAACCGTGGTCGACTACGGTTTTAGGTCCGGTGGGAAATTCTGGTCATTTTCTTACCACTGTTAAAGTCTACCTGTCATGTCTACCTGCCCATAGTGTGTACATGAGGAGCAGCACTATTTCTGGCCATTATGTAACTTGTATATGGTATTTTTCAGCAGACTTCCGTTCTACAGGCTTCATCTATCATTTGTAGTTCTCCCAGATCTACTGATCTAGAGCCAATAAGTACGGACTGTCATTCTGGACTACTGCTGTTTATTACATGGATGACTATTTATCCCAATGATGCCAGATAATACTATAATTTCTCAGCAGAGGTCCTCTTTAACCATAGCTGAACCAGCCGCCATGCGTAGCTTTGACTAATACCAACTCTTTGACCTCCTCATTGGTTATGGTCACTTACCTCTGTTATTCTATCTCTGTAGACTCGACCTGTTCTCAGAATGTCAGCAGCAGCGAGTGGATACAACAGAACTTTGGGAGATTCACACAGTTTGCGGATTTCAGGGATTTGGTTGCACTGAATGCAAAATTTAACGCTGTAAGTAACAGACAATTGTACGGGTTTGTGATGTTCCACACTATGTATTAAAATCATTTGATGCCCATTCATTACTGTTATATGTGTTTTCCAGCTGGATGCCCTGTCTCTCCTCACTCTACCACAAATCGCAACCTTTAGTGTGGACTTAGGACCTGCCAATGGCTCTGCTGCAGTTACAAGCATTATGGGAAAAATACAGAAAGCCAGCGATGCGTACGATTTCCTGACTTATATAAACATGGCTGCCGTATCGGTAAGAGACATATATCTATAGATCAACTCACTTTCTTTCTACAAAAATAACTGCACCAAACATGAGGTTGTCTTACCCCAGGCGTTACTGCATTTGTTGGGGCAATGTGTCTCTTCTCCCTTCATTGCACTTTTTGAAGGCACACGGTGGGTATTGTATTAGATGGACCATATACACCAAGCAAGAGATCAAGAATGGTTTTGGATGGAGTTCTCCTTGGTTGACAACCAATCTTCTTACCTTTCCAGAAGAACATAAGTGCACTGTACCCAACTCTGGCACAGGCTCTGCTCAATAAGACATTCGAAGCCATCAAGTCCAACGTCCCCGCATTTACAGAAGCTAACTGGACCAAGCTCTTCCAGAATGAATTAACTCTTCTCCTATCGCAAATTACACCTCAAGTTCTCAGCATCGTACCCCAAAATATCAGCTGTGAATTATACCAAGTCATGTAAGCATTGTAATAGAAATACTACAGGGTACTTATTAACAGGTTAATCCAAAACTTGGCTGCATCAGTTAGACTATATCCTTATTTTTATTCTGCTTTGTTGCATCCTACAGAATGAAAAGTCTAGACCCGTCATTCACTCAAATGGTCTCTGGGAACCAGCAAAACATTTATAATTCCTTTATCAAGCCTTTCCTGACAAAATCAGGTAATCATCAATGTAAAATAATATGTGGTCTATACATTGCCTTGGTGGAGCGCCCACGCTTAGTTTAGTTCCCACCCACCAGGAACTAGACACAAGGCTTTAGCTGACCGTTCATGGTGGTAGACCCACATTGTGTACTTGTCATCCATCAGACTACTTCAAATCTTCAGATCAATAATGTCTTTCGATCTTTTTTAGGTCCAACATGTGATCAGAACTCCAACAGCAGCAACTTTCTTACACAGAACTTTGGGAAGTTCTCTCAGTTTGCCGACTACAGGGACTTTGTGGCATTTGATAGGAATTTCAGTGCTGTAAGTAAGAGGAACTAAGCTGAAAATTGTAGTATAAATCACTTTTTAGTACTTCCTCTTGACTTATTTGTAATGTTCTACAGTTGGATGTGCTGCCTGTCCTCACTATACGACAAAGGGTGGACTATAGCTTGACGTTGAACGCCTCTAGTGACCCCGCCGCTGCAGCCAGCATTGTTGGAACTCTACAGAACACCAATGACCTATATGAATTCTTGACTTATCTCAACACTGGCATTGTCTCTGTAAGTGTTCACGGTCTTGGCTTCAACCATTTGTGGTTTCAAACTCAGTTGTGAGAAGTTTCGGTCTTTTAAACTAACCCGGTAACAAAATATCTTTCAGAATAATGTGAGTTCAGTCAACCTGGCTTTGTCCCAAAATCTGTTAAATAAGACCTTTGAGACGATAAAAGCCAATATCTCCATGTTCACCAAATCAGACTGGACCCAGCTCTTCCAAGATAAACTCAGCGCCCTGCTCCCTCAGATCTCTTCCCAACAGCTCAACCTTATTCCCCTCAACATCACCTGCGACTCCTACCAGGTCATGTAAGTATTTTCAACGCCTTTGGTTCAAATGATCAGAAAATGACTAATACACTCCTTGTTCTTTAGTCATGTCTACAAAACCTCCCAGAAACACTGACTCTTGAGTACAGTGATCCCTCAACTTACAATGGCCTCACATGTTACAATAACATACAATGGTCTTTTCTGGACTATTGTAACTTAAAACCATAGCCAACATACAATGTACAGACAGTCCAGATCTGCGAAACGTGTCAATGGCTGGAAGAACCGACCAATCAGAATGGACATTCACTGGTAACACCCCTGTATTACTGAAGTGTATGCACTGAATTCATGTCTGGTAGCACCTCCCTACAGTACAGAGAGGTACTACCTACATGTTCTGTACTATTCTTTACCTGTGCCAAGGTTAGCTGCTCAATTGGACACCAGGTGGGGGTGGCTCCATGTTACTTTTTTTTTAGGACACTGTGACCCTGAAGAAGCTCCTGTCCTCTACATAGACAGTGATTACAGCTCCCAGCACACCTTTCTTACTTTTATATGTAAGAACTTGTTTTATCTGTATTAGTTCTCTACGTATTTTTCTTTAATCCTCACTTTTTCCTATTTTTGGATGACACTTTGTGACTTCAGAACCAATTACCAGTTTTTCATAGAGTTAAAGCATATCTGTAGTGCTTATAAGTTATCCCCTATCTGAAGGATAGGGGATAAGTTATAGATCGTGGGGGGCGGGGGGTTCCAAGCTCTGGGGCCCCCCGCTATCTCCTGTACAGGGTAGCGGCAGTCTGCCGGACGGAGGGACCGTGTCGTCCGCAGCAGAAAGCTGCGGCACTCACTCCCCGTCCATGTATCTCTATGGGATTCATAGACAGGGCGTGCCGCCTGCCACATCATGCGGTGATGGAACACCCCCTTTCCTGTACATTGCCACGGCCCCGTACAGGAGATTGCGGGGGGCCCCAGCACTCGGACCCCCCGCGATCTATAACTTATGCCCTATGCTTTGGATAGGGGATAAGTTCTGAGCACTACATATCTCCTTTAAGGTCTCAACATACAATGGTTTCAACATACAATGGTCATCCAGGCATGCAGGAAATTGTAGTTTTGCAAAAGCTGGAGGTCCATAGTTTGGAGACCACCTTTAGTGGTTTAGGTGGAAAGAGAATCTGCATAATTTTGCTATAAAAAACTAGTCTGCTTAGTTTACTTCCTGAAGGTCCCCCAAAAGGTATTGAGTGTCTATGGGCAGTCTAGAGGCTATTCTTATTAAATATATGTAATAATATTATTTCGGGGAAAGTGCATTTATTTTTATTGAAAAAAAAAAAAGATGTAATTCAACTGTGTAATGTGATTTTTTAATTTTTTTTATTCATCTTTTATTTCAAATAGACTCAAAAGTTTGGATTTGAATTTCCCAAACATGAGTTCCGAAATACAACAAAGTATTTTTAAATCCCTGATCAAACCTTATATGACCCAAAAAGGTAAAAAAATAAAAAAATATTATAAGACTAATCACATTTGTTTTTTTTTACTGTTTAGAATGTTAGTTTTCATTTTCTTCTATTAATTTAGAATAAAGAAAAATTTTAAATAAGTAAACTTAAAAAAATTAAAACATTTTTTCTACTTGTTTTTCATGTCTAAATGATACCTTTATATATGTAGCTATGACTTAAATCAGCCACGTCTCTAATATCGCTGTTGTGCATACATTTTAGGGTTAGTGGCCTTTTACCATCTTTATCAATGTTTTGTCCCTTTGATTACATTGAGGTAGGGTTCACATCACGTTTTCAGCAATACGGGACCACATGCGGCTGGGGGGAGTTAAAACCTTGCGCTCCCGTATCCCCGCCGTATGCCGCCCGTATGTAATTCATTTCAATGAGCCGACCGGAGTGAAACGCTGACTCCGGTCGGCTCATTTTTGCCCTGTATGCGGTTTCCCACCGGACCTAAAACCGTGGTCGACTACGGTTTTAGGTCCGGTGGGAAATTTTGGTCATTTTCTTACCACTGTTAAAGTCTACCTGTCATGTCAGGGTAAGCTGCCCATAGTGTGTACATGAGGAGCAGCACTATTTCTGGCCATTATGTAACGTGTATATGGTATTTTTCAGCAGACTTCCGTTCTACAGGCTTCATCTATCATTTGTAGTTCTCCCAGATCTACTGATCTAGAGCCAATAAGTATGGACTGTCATTCTGGACTACTGCTGTTTATTACATGGATGACTATTTATCCCAATGATGCCAGATAATACTATAATTTCTCAGCAGAGGTCCTCTTTAACCATAGCTGAACCAGCCGCCATACGTAGCTTTGACTAATACCAACTCTTTGACCTCCTCATTGGTTATGGTCACTTACCTCTGTTATTCTATCTCTGTAGACTCGACCTGTTCTCAGAATGTCAGCAGCAGCACGTGGATACAACAGAACTTTGGGAGATTCACGCAGTTTGCGGATTTCAGGGATTTGGTTGCACTGAATGCAAAATTTAACGCTGTAAGTAACAGACAATTGTAGGGGTTCGTGATGTTCCACACTATGTATTAAAATCATTTGATGCCCATTCATTACTGTTATATGTGTTTTCCAGCTGGATGCCCTGTCTCTCCTCACTCTACCACAAATCGCAACCTTTAGTGTGGACTTAGGATCTGCCAATGGCTCAGCTGCAGTTACAAGCATTATGGGAAAAATACAGAAAGCCAGCGATGCGTACGATTTCCTGACTTATATAAACGCAGCTGCCGTATCGGTAAGAGACATATATCTATAGATCAACTCACTTTCTTTCTACAAAAATAACTGCACCAAACATGAGGTTGTCTTACCCCAGGCGTTACTGCATTAGTTGGGGCAATGTGTCTCTTCTCCCTTCATTGCACTTTTTGGAGGCACACGGTGGGTATTGTATTAGATGGACCATATACACCAAGCAAGAGATCAAGAATGATTTTGGATGGAGTTCTCCTTGGTTGACAACCAATCTTCTTACCTTTCCAGAAGAACATAAGTGCACTGTACCCAACTCTGGCACAGGCTCTGCTCAATAAGACATTCGAAGCCATCAAGTCCAACATCCCCGCATTTACAGAAGCTAACTGGACCAAGCTCTTCCAGAATGAATTAACTCTTCTCCTATCGCAAATTACACCTCAAGTTCTCAGCATCGTACCCCAAAATATCAGCTGTGAATTATACCAAGTCATGTAAGCATTGTAATAGAAATACCACAGGGTACTTATTAACAGGTTAATCCAAAACTTGGCTGCATCAGTTAGACTATATCCTTATTTTTATTCTGCTTTGTTGCATCCTACAGAATGAAAAGTCTAGACCTGCCATTCACTCAAATGGTCTCTGGGAACCAGCAAAACATTTATAATTCCTTTATCAAGGCTTTTCTGACAAAATCAGGTAATCATCAATGTAAAATCATGTGTGGTCTATATATTGCTCTGATGTACCGCCCATGCTTAGTTAAGTTCCCACCCATCAGGAACTAAACACAAGGCTTTAGCTGACCGTTCGTGGTGGTAGACCCACATTGTGTACTTGTCATCCATCAGACTAATTCAAATCTTCAGATCAATAATGTCTTCCGATCTTTTTAAGGTCCGACCTGTGCTCAGAACTCCAACAGCAGTAACTTTCTTGCACAGAACATTGGGAAGTTCTCTCAGTTTGCCGACTACAGGGACTTCGTGGCATTTGATAGGAATTTCAGTGCTGTAAGTAAGAGAAACTGAGCTGAAAATTGTAGTATAAATCACTTTTTAGAACGTCCTCTTGACTTATTTGTAATGTTCTACAGTTGGATGTGTTGCCCGTCCTCACTATACGACAAAGGGTGGACTATAGCTTAACGTTGAACGCCTCTAGTGTCCCCGCCGTTGCAGTCAGTATTGTTGGAACTCTACAGAACACCAATGACCTATATGAATTCTTGACTTATCTCAACACTGGCATTGTCTCTGTAAGTGTTCACGGTCTTGGGCTTCAACCAATTGTGGTTTATGAGAAGTATCGGTCTTTTAAACTAACCCGGTAACAAAATATCTTTCAGAATAATGTGAGTTCAGTCAACGTGGCTTTGTCCCAAAATCTGTTAAATAAGACCTTTGAGGCAATAAAAGCCAACATCTCCATCTTCACCAAGTCAGACTGGACCCAGCTCTTCCAAGATAAACTCAGCGCCCTGCTACCTCAGATCTCTTCCCAACAGATCAGCCTTATTCCCCTCAACATCACCTGCGACTCCTACCAGGTCATGTAAGTATTGTCAACGCCTTTGGTACAAATGATCAGATAATGACTAATACACTCCTTGTCCTTTAGTCATGTCTACAAAACCTCCCAGAAACACTGACTCTTGAGTACAGTGATCTCTCAACTTACAATGGCCTCAGAGGTTACAATAACATACAATGGTATTTTCTGGACCATTGTAACTTAAACCCATAGTCAACATACAATGCTACAGACAGTCCAGATCTGCAAAATGTGCCAATGGCTGGAAGATCTGACCAATCAGAATGGAAATTTCACATATTAAACCCCCTGTATTACTGAAGTGCATGCACTGACAGGCTGTCTGGTAAGGCCTCCCTACAGTACAGGGAGGTACTACATGTTCTGTACTACTCTTTACCTGTACCAGGTGTAGCTGCACTTTTGGACACCAGGTGAGGACGGCTCCTTGTTACTTTTTTTTAGGACACTGTGTGTACTGTACAGGACCCTGAAGAAGCTCCTGTCCTCTACATAGACAGTGATCACAGCTCCCAGCAGATCTTTATTACTTTTATATGTAAGGATTTGCTTTACCTGTATTAGTTATCTACTTATTTTTCTTTAATCCTCACTTTTTCCTATTTTTGGATGACATTTTGGTGGCTTCAGAACCAATTACCAGTTTTTCATAGAGTTACCGTAAGTGTCAACATACAATTGTCATCCTGGAATGCTGGAAGTTGTAGTTTTGCAAAAGCTGGAGGTCCATAGTTTGGAGACCACCTTAAGTGGTTTAAGTGGAAAGTGAATCTGCATAATTGTGCTATGAAAACTAGTCTGCTTAGTTTACTTCCTGAAGGTCCCCCAACAGGTATTCAGTGTCTATGGGCAGTCTAGAGGCTATTCTTATTAAATATATGTAATAATATTATTTAGGGGAAAGAGCATTTATTTGCATTGAAAGAAAATTATATAATTCAACTGCATAATGTGATTTTTTTTATTTTATTAATCTTTTACTTCAAATAGACTCAAGAGTTTGGATTTGAATTTCCCAAACATAAGTTCCGAAATACAACAAACAATTTATAAATCCCTGATCAAACCTTATATGACCCAAAAAGGTAAAAAAAAAAAATATTATAAGACTGATAATATTTGTATTTTTTTTTATTATTTAGAATGTTAGTTTTCATTTTCTTCTATTAGATTAGAATAAAATAAATTTGAAATTAGTAAAGTTAAATATAATGTTTTTTTACTTGTTTTTTGTCTAAATGGTAAATTTTTAAATGTAGCTATGACTTATATTAGCCACTTCTGTAATATTGCTCTTGTGCTATTATAAATTTTAGGCTTAGTGGCCTTTTGCCATCTTTATTCTTGTTTTGTCGCTCTGATCCCATTTATTATTGTCATTTCCTTACCACTGTTAAAGTCTTCCTGTCATGTCAGGGTAAGCTGCCTGTCAGGATCTGGACTGGCGGATGGTGAGGCCACAGGAGGTGGATCCTCTGTGCCAGAGAGGCGATGGCGCGGGTCGTACTGGGAAATCGGTTCTAAGTAGTTACTGGTGTTCACCAGAGCCCGCCGCAAAGCGGGATGGACTTGCTGCGGCGGTAACTACCAGGTTGTTTTCCCCAGTAGCGACTCGACCTCTCTGGCAGCTGAGACTGGTGCAGTACACAAGGACTAGACAGAGACGAGGTCAGACGTAGCAGAAGGTCAGGGCTGGCTGCAAGGTTCACAGTCACGGGCAACAGCAGAAGGTCTGGATACACAGGCTAGGGAACACACTATAACGCTTTCTCAGGGCACAAGGCAACAAGATCCGGCAGGGACAGGAAGGGGAAGTGGGTTTTTATAGTGTAGGGAGTGACTGGAACTAATTGGGCCAGGCACCAATTAATGGTGCACTGGCCCTTCAAGTCTGAGAGACCCGGCACGCGCGCGCCCTAGAGAGAGGGGCCGTGCGCGCCGGGACTGAGCAGTAGGACGGGACCGGTGAGTGACACGGGATGCGACCCGCGGGCGGGCACGTCCCGCCACAGGGATCGCATCCCCGCCGAGAGACACAGAGCAGCGCTCCCGGTCAGCGAGTCTGACTGGGGCGCTGCAAGCAGGAGTGTAACGCTGCGAGCGCTCCGGGGGAGAAGCGGGACCCGGAGTGCTCGGCGTTACACTGCCCATAGTGTGTACAAGAGGAACAGCCATTATTTCTGGCCATTATATAACTTGTATATGGTATTTTTCAGCAGATTTCCATTCCATAGGCTTCACCTATAATTTATAGTTCTCCCAGAGCTGGTGGGCAGAGCTCCCTCCTCCCCCCACCATAGACTTTAATTATTTGTCTTGCAGACACAGGACAAAGCTGAGCTGATATTAAGAGAAGAAAATGTAATCATCAGTGGGAGGAAGAGGGAAAATGTGATAACCGGAGAAAGAAGCATTTTTTGTCTAAGTCAGGCCTGCACAACTTGACACTATTTCGGAGCCAAAATGAAAATAATCTACATTTCTTGGGGCCGCACATTTGCAGGGTTTTTCACAGAGTGTTTCACAGTCACTGACAGCACTGCTGTATGGTAGCATTCACTGACTACACTGCTGTATGGCTAAACTCACTGACTGCACAGCCGTATGGCAGCACTCACTAACTGCACAGCCGTATGGCAGCACTCACTGACTGCACAGCTGTATGGCAGCACTCACTGACTGCACAGCTGTATGGCAGCACTCACTAACTGCACAGTCGTATGGCAGCACTCACTGACTGCATAGCTGTATGGAGGCCCTCACTGACTGTACTGCTGTATGGTTGCACTCACTGACTGCACAGCTGTATGGCAGCATTCACTGACTGGACAGCTGTATGGCAGAACTCACTGACTGCACAGCTGTATGGAGGCCCTCACTGACTGTACTGCTTAGCCCAGGATTCAGCGGTATACCTTCGGGTGGTATCAGGGATAAACCACGCCTTGACGTCATGAACACAAGGGGTTAATGCCATCTGCCCCTAGGGTAATTCCATCTGCCCTGTATCACACCCCGTTACCACAGTTGCACTCACTGACTGCACTGCTGTATGGTGGCACTCACTGACTGCACAGCTGTATGGTGGCACTCACTGACTGCACAGCTGTATGGTGGCCCTCACTGACTGCACAGCTGTATGGTGGCACTCACTGACTGCACAGCTGTATGGTGGCACTCACTGACTGCACAGCTGTATGGTGGCACTCACTGACTGCACAGCTGTATGGTGGCACTCACTGACTGCACAGCTGTATGGTGGCCCTCACTGACTGCACAGCTGTATGGTGGCACTCACTGACTGCACAGCTGTATGGCAGCACCCACTGGCTACAAAGTTGTATGGCAGCACTCACTTATTGCACTGCAGTGTGTGTGCCACCATCAGCAAACACGTCTTCTTTCTGATTGAAGCCTAGGATTGCTCTCCCGCTTGTTCTGCAAAGTTTGGTGTGGAGAGACAATACTGAGGCAACCATACAATGCCCAGCGAGTTACTTGCACAATTCCTATTCAAATTATTAGGACTCACTGCATGGAACTCACAGAGCTTCAGTGCAGTGGCCTCACAACTGTACCATCCAGCATGTGCAGCATCTCGCCGCGTCGAACTTTGCAGACTGGGCGGGAGAACAATGTTGGACTTGCGCTTAAAGTACCCTCTCCCTTCATAACATTATAGTTACCTTGACTATGTGAGCACAGCTATGTATCTGACACTTTGTTTTGGACAATGATACATGGCTGCCCATGACAAAGTTTGAGATACACAGCTGTGCCCACATAATCATACTGGTACTTACCACAGTGCTGGCACCTTGGTTCTATCACTAACAGCTATGCCCCTCTTGGTACCCACTGATTAGAAGCAGAGCTCCCCATACCTGCATTGAAGTGGAGGAGGCAGCCAATCTCTACCTCCATGCCCTCCTCAGTCAGTGGTTACCCTCCCCACTGGGCTGCACAAGGCACCTTGGGGCATGACAGGACTTAGTAGCCAGGCAAGGATGGTGACAGCAGCTTCAGTTGCATTTGCAGACACCATTTCCACCCTGCTGCAAGCCCAGCTGCAGTGACGGCACATGTAATCTGATGTTTAGAACCTTCCTTGACATCACAACTTTGCGATTATGGACACAGAACGCAAGAAATCCCTTGTCGGGCCATATGTTGTGCAGGCCTGGTCAATGAAGATATATTACAAAGTTTCTTACATTCACTTGTACTATTGATCTATGAAAAGTTTATTTAAATAACACAGGGCCTATTTAATCTATCTCAGTAGGTTCGGCCTGTTCTCAGAATGTCAACAGCAACGTGTGGATACAACAGAACTTCGGGAGATTTGTTCAGTTTGCAGATTTCAGTGACTTTGCTGCACTGAATGCAAATTTTAAACCAGTAAGTAAGAGAGACATAAAAAGTACACTGCTCAAAAAAAATAAAGGGAACACTTAAACAACACAATGTAACTCCAAGTCAATGACACTTCTGTGAAATCCCACTGTCCACTCAGGAAGAACACTTATTGACAATCAATTTCACATGGAACAGACAACAGGTGGAAATTATAGGCAATTAGCGAGACACCCCCAATAAAGGAGTGCTTCTGCATGTGGTCACCACAGACCACTTCTCAGTTCCTATGCTTCCTGGCTGATGTTTTGGTCACTTTTGAATGCTGGCGGTGCTTTCACTCTAGTCATAGCATGAGACGGAGTCTACAACCCACACAAGTGGCTCAGGTAGTGCAGCTCATCCAGGATGGCACATCAATGCAAGCTGTGGCAAGAAGGTTTGCTGTGTCTGTCAGCGTAGAGTCCAGAGCATGGAGGCGCTACCAGGAGACAGGCCAGTACATCAGGAGACGTGGAGGAGGCCATAGGAGGGCAACAACCCAGCAGCAGGACCGCTACCTCCACCTTTGTGCAAGGAGGAGCAGGAGGAGCACTGCCAGAGCCCTGCAAAATGACTTCCAGCAGGCCACAAATGTGCATGTGTCCACTCAAATGGTCAGAAACAGACTGCATGAGGGTGTTATGAGGGCCCGATGTCCACAGGTGGGGGTTGTGCTTACAGCCCAACACCGTGCAGGACGTTTGGCATTTACCAGAGAACACCAATATTGGCAAATTCCCCACTGGTGCCCTGTGCTCTTTACAGATGAAAGCAGGTTCACACTGAGCACATGTGACAGACGTGATAGAGTCTTGAGATGCTGTGGAGAACGTTCTGCTGCCTGCAACATGCTCCAGCATGACCGATTTGGCGGTGGGTCAGTAAAGGTGTGGGGTGGCATTTCTTTGGGGGCCGCACAGCCCTCCATGTGCTTGCTAGAGGTAGCCTGACTGCCATTAGGTACCGATATGAGATCCTCAGAAGCCTTGTGAGACCATATGCTGGTGCGGTTGGCCCTGGGTTCCTCCTAATGCAAGACAATGCTAGACCTCATGTGGCTGGAGTGTGTCAGCAGTTCCTGAAAGAGGAAGGCATTGATGCTATGGACTGGCCTGCCCGTTCCTCAGGCCTGAATTCGATTGAGCACATCTGGGACATCATGTCTCGTTCCATCCACCAATGCCACGTTGCACCACAGACTGTCCAGGAGTTGTAGCATGCCCAGGCGTTGTAGGGAGGTCATACGGGCACGTGGAGGCCACACACACTACTGAGCCTCATTGTGACTTGTTTTAAGGACATTACATAAAGTTGGATCAGCCTGTAGTGGGGTTTTCCACTTTGATTTTGAGTGTGACTCCATATCTAGACCTCCATGGGTTGATACATTTGATTTCCATTGATAATTTTTGTGTGATTTTGTTGTCAGCACATTCAACTATGTAAAGACGCAAGTATTTCATACGATTAGTTCATTCAGATCTAGGATGTGTTATCTTAGTGTTCCCTTTATTTTTTTTAAGCAGTGTATAACAACTGGAAGGATCTGAATTTTCGAGGCTTTAAGATACTCTTCTAGTGTGTACTGAACTGATAAGATGGACGATCCCTATTAAAATCAGTGAAAGACCATTCATTACTGTTATATGTTTTTTTTTTCAGCTGGATGTCCTGTCACTCCTTACTCTACCACAAATTGCAAACTACATTGTGATCTTAGGGGCCAACAACACTGCCACAATCACAAGCGTCTTAGGAACAATTCAGAATGCCAACAACATGCTAACCATCCTGGATGATATAAATGTCATATCGGTAAGAGACATACCTCAATCAATAGTTCAACTCACTTTCTTTCTATGAGATTAACTACTCCCAACATTAGGTTATCACAGCCGTGCCCAGGTCTAACTGCATGGGTGAGGCATGTGCCTCCTTGCTCTCAATAGGCGCTTATAGAAGGCACATTGTGGGTATTGTATTGTACAAGTATTATAATCTAAAATGTACTAGTAAACAAAGATAAAGATCAAGAAAGTTCTTCTTTACATGGGTATTCCAGGAATTTTTATTGGACTATGCTACAGGGGCTGTAAAGTTAGTGTAGTTCATAGTATCGTGTCTGTACCTGTGTTTGCTAGTGGTCTCACAAATCTTATGTGATCTTTGCCTCAATGTTTATTTTTACCAACATACAAAATGAGCGTCGTCTCAGGTTTTCCCAGGTTGCAGTGCGTCTCGAAACATTACATCACTAGTCAGGTGCCCAAAGGTGCCTGTCTGCTTCAATGGGTGGAGCAACCGCTGGGTGGAAGGAGATCAATCTCCACAGGACTGCAGCAAATTTGTCCAGGTTTGCTTCAATGGGTAGGGTGGCAGGAGAAAATTGTGGTAGGGAAAAAAGTGACCTCACAATTGGAAACAAAGGATCCTGGGACTTGTAGTAGGTAGGGAACTACAACAGGAAATACCCATATCACAAAAAGAAATCAGCATTATTATGGTAAACTGACAACACAGCCATTTAGAACCAAAACAATCAGGGATTCTTCCTAAGCATGTCCATTGCTATCTGGCAGATAAGTAGTAAAATCCCCTTATGGTATGTTCCCCTTTAAGTATGCTCATTTCTTTTCCATTATTCAGTTGATAATTAATATTCTTACTTTTCCAGAAGAACATGAGTGCCCTACAACCACCTCTGGCACAAGCTCTGCTCAATAAGACATTCCAAGCCATCAAGCCCACCGTCTCAACATTTACAGTGAATCAATGGACCCAACTCTTCCAGAATCAACTAACTCTTGTCCTACCACAAATCACTCCTGAGGTTCTTAGCATCGTACCCCAAAGTATCAACTGTAGCTCCTATCAAGCCATGTAAGCACAGTGATAGAAATAGTGTACCAAAAGGCACTTATTAAACCAGTTTCTGGTTTAGCAGAACTGGTGGACTGTATCCTAAGTGTAACTGTATCCTAATTATTCTATTTGGTTGTGATCTGCAGAATCAAAGGTCTGGACTCATCATTTAATGATATGGCTACCGGGAACCAGCAAAGTATTTATAATTCCTTCATCAAGCCTTTCCTAAAAAAGTCAGGTAATAATAATTGTAGAAGAGAAGGTTGAGGTTAATCATCGAAGTAAAACCATTTATGTCTTCAAACAGACTGAGTGGTCTATTTATTGCCTTGATGGACCGCCCACACTTTGTTTAGATGCCTCCCACCAGGAACTAGACACAGGGCATCATCTGGCTGATTATGGTGGTAGAACCACATTGCATGCTTCATGTCCATCAGATTGCCTAAAATCTTTAGGTCATTAATGTCTTACAATCTTTTTAGGTCCAACCTGCTCTCAGAACTCTAGCAGCAGTAACTTTCTTACACAGAACATTGGGAAGTTCTCTCAGTTTGCCGACTACAGTGACTTGATGGCTTTTAATGGGAATTTCAGTGCTGTAAGTAGTAGGAACTAAGAAGAAAATTTTACTTGAACAAGAAAGTCTTTGGTTTATCTCTGTAACCTAAAAATTATGTTAATTTCTTGAAAAAAAAGTATTTTTTCTCGACAGAGCTCCAAAAAATGCAACGTCACCACTGTTGGTAGCTTTTGTTACAATAGCGCAAAAACTCATGACGTTTTTATCATGTTCTACAGCTGGATGTGCTGCCCATCCTCACTTTACGACAAAGGGTGAGCTTTAGCTTGGAGCTGAACGCCTCTAGTGACCCCGCCGCTGCAGCCAGCATTGTTGGAACTCTACAGAACACCAATGATCTATATGACTTCTTGGATTATCTTAACATTGGCGTTGCCTCAGTAAGTGTCCATGGCATCTCTTGGCTTCAACTAGAGGTGGTTTCATATTTAGTTATGAAGAGCTTCAGTCATCTATATTTACCCTTGTACCAAAATATCTTTCAGAAAAACATAAGCTCGGTGAATGCGGCTTTGTCCCAGGCTCTGCTGAATAAGACATTTGATGCCATAAAAGCCAACATCTCCATGTTCAACAAGTCAGACTGGACCCAGCTCTTCCAAGATAAGCTCAGCGCCCTGCTCCCTCAGATCTCTTCTCAACAGTTCAGCCTTATTCCCCTAAACATCACCTGCGACTCCTACCAGGTCATGTAAGTACTGTCAACGCCAGTGATAAGAGTTGTTTTAGAATTGAATGGCTCATACCATCTAACATTTGAATTGCCATTCATGGAACTGTCACGATGCCGGCTGGCAGGAGGTGGATCCTCTGTGCCAGAGAGGGATTGGCGAGGACCGCGCTAGTGGACCGGTTCTAAGCCACTACAGGTTTTCACCAGAGCCCGCCGCAAAGCGGGATGGTCTTGCTGCGGCGGTAGTGACCAGGTCGTATCCACTAGCAACGGCTCACCTCTCTGGCTGCTGAAGATACTGAAGATAGGCGAGGTACAAAGGAGTAGGCAGTAGCAAGGTCGGACGTAGCAGAAGGTCGGGGGCAGGCGGCAAGGTTCGTAGTCAGGGGAGATAGCAAAGGTACTGGTACACAGGCTATTAAACACACAATACGCTTTCACAAGGCACAAGGGCAACAAGATCCGGCAAGGGAGTGCAAGGGAGGAGACTAGATATAGCCCGGGAACAGGTGGGAACCAATTAAGCTAATTGGGCCAGACACCAATCATTGGTGCACTGGCCCTTTAAGTCTCAGGGAGCTGGCGCGCGCGCGCCCTAGAGAGCGGAGCCGCGCGCGCCAGCACATGACCGCAGGAGACGGGAACGGGTAAGTGACCTGGGATGCGATTCGCGAGCGGGCGCGTCCCGCTGTGCGAATCGCATCCCCAACGGCCATGGCAGAGCAGCGCTCCCGGTCAGCGGGACTGACCGGGAAGCTGCAGGGAGAAAGACGCCGTGAGCGCTCCGGGGAGGAGCGGGGACCCGGAGCGCTAGGCGTAACAGTACCCCCCCCCTTAGGTCTCCCCTTTTTTTTGTCCGGTGACTGCCTCCCCTGGGATGAGGACACCGGGAAGGAATGGATGGTTTCCTCAATGGCAGGCAGTACAGCAGGAGTAGGAATGGGGAGGGAGGGCAGAGGGCGAGACCTGGCACGGGGCAGTGTGACACCAGGACGAGGGCCATGAGGGGACACAGAGGTTTGCCTGATGGGACTGGGAGGGGGGGAGAGGCATTTCCTGAGGCAGGCAGAGTCCTTAATGACCTTAGGAGGAGCGGATACAGGAGGAACCACAGGGTCACGGCAGGGATTACTGGGAACCGGTTGAAGGCAGTCCTTGGAACAAGAGGGACCCCAACTCTTGATCTCCCCAGTGGACCAATCCAGGGTTGGGGAATGGTGTTGAAGCCAGGGTAGTCCAAGGAGAATTTCGGAAGTGCAATTAGGAAGGACAAAAAATTTAATTTCCTCGTGATGAGGTCCGATGCACATTAGGAGGGGCTCCGTGCGGTAACGCACGGTGCAATCCAACTTGGCTCCGTTGACTGCGGAAATGTGGAGTGGCTTGACAAGACGGGTCAGCGGAATGCGGAATTTATTCACTAAGGACTCCCGAATAAAATTCCCAGAAGCTCCAGAGTCCAGGCAGGCCACGGCTGAGAGGGGAGAGCTGGCAGAAGTAGAAATCCGAACAGGCACCGAGAGATGTGGAGAAGCCGACTTAGCATCAAGAGACGCCACACCCACGAGAGCTGAGTGCGAGCGTGCGTTTCCCAGGCGTGGAGGACGGATTGGGCAATCCACCAAAAAATGTTCAGTACTGGCACAGTACAGACAAAGATTCTCCTCCTTACGGCGATTCCTCTCTTCCAGGGTCAGGCGAGACCGATCCACTTGCATGGCCTCCTCGGCGGGAGGCCTAGGCGCAGGTTGCAGTGGAGACTGTGGGAGAGGTGTCCAGAGATCTAAGTCTTTTTCCTGGCGGAGCTCTTGATGCCTCTCAGAAAAACGCATGTCAATGCGAGTGGCTAGATGAATGAGTTCATGCAGGCTAGCAGGAGTCTCTCGTGCGGCCAGAACATCTTTAATGTTGCTGGATAGGCCTTTTTTAAAGGTCGCGCAGAGAGCCTCATTATTCCAGGATAGTTCAGAAGCAAGAGTACGGAATTGTATGGCGTACTCGCCAACGGAGGAATTACCCTGGACCAGGTTCAGCAGGGCAGTCTCAGCAGAAGAGGCTCGGGCAGGTTCCTCAAAGACACTTCGAATTTCCGAGAAGAAGGAGTGTACAGAGGCAGTGACGGGGTCATTGCGGTCCCAGAGCGGTGTGGCCCATGACAGGGCTTTTCCAGACAGAAGGCTGACTACGAAAGCCACCTTAGACCTTTCAGTAGGAAACTGGTCCGACATCATCTCCAAGTGCAGAGAACATTGCGAAAGGAAGCCACGGCAAAACTTAGAGTCCCCATTAAATTTGTCCGGCAAAGACAGGCGGAGGCTAGGAGTGGCCACTCGCTGCGGAAGGGGTGCAGGAGCTGGCGGAGGAGATGGTTGTTGCTGCTGTAGCTGAGACTGAACTTGCTGTAGCTGTGACTGTTGCTGCTGTTGCTGTGACTGGAGCTGCTGTAGCTGCGACTGGAGTTGCTGTGTCATGGTGGTCAAGTACGACAGCTGGTGCTCTTGTCGGGCGACCAATGTAGGGAGGTCGGCGGCAGCTGGCAGAGGAACTTCAGCGGGATCCATGGCCGGATCTACTGTCACGATGCCGGCTGGCAGGAGGTGGATCCTCTGTGCCAGAGAGGGATTGGCGAGGACCGCGCTAGTGGACCGGTTCTAAGCCACTACAGGTTTTCACCAGAGCCCGCCGCAAAGCGGGATGGTCTTGCTGCGGCGGTAGTGACCAGGTCGTATCCACTAGCAACGGCTCACCTCTCTGGCTGCTGAAGATACTGAAGATAGGCGAGGTACAAAGGAGTAGGCAGTAGCAAGGTCGGACGTAGCAGAAGGTCGGGGGCAGGCGGCAAGGTTCGTAGTCAGGGGAGATAGCAAAGGTACTGGTACACAGGCTATTAAACACACAATACGCTTTCACAAGGCACAAGGGCAACAAGATCCGGCAAGGGAGTGCAAGGGAGGAGACTAGATATAGCCCGGGAACAGGTGGGAACCAATTAAGCTAATTGGGCCAGACACCAATCATTGATGCACTGGCCCTTTAAGTCTCAGGGAGCTGGCGCGCGCGCGCCCTAGAGAGCGGAGCCGCGCGCGCCAGCACATGACCGCAGGAGACGGGAACGGGTAAGTGACCTGGGATGCGATTCGCGAGCGGGCGCGTCCCGCTGTGCGAATCGCATCCCCAACGGCCATGGCAGAGCAGCGCTCCCGGTCAGCGGGACTGACCGGGAAGCTGCAGGGAGAAAGACGCCGTGAGCGCTCCGGGGAGGAGCGGGGACCCGGAGCGCTAGGCGTAACAGGAACTGTTTTAAGCACCACCCCGGGTCTATCCAACTCACAAATCCTGCCAGAAACATCAACATTTAATTATATTTTCATAAGCTCTGCCCATTTGGGAACCCAACTTGAGGGACAATCCTGAAACCAATTAAACATTTGGGACAAAAACTAATATAGAACTATTAATGCTTGAATCAATATAAGGGGTATACATTGAGAGTACTATGACAGTCTCTCTTTATATAAATTGCCTTAATGGAAATCAGAGCCCCATGGTCATTTATCTTTTTGGATTCCCAGGCAGAAAGGAATCCCATTCAGATGGTCATGTGTGGTAGTTAGACAACTACTCAATCTGTGATTGGCTATAAAGCTGCACATGATCAGAATAGTAGACTCCTCCTCTCCATAATTTACATAGGCAGCAGAAACGGTTTTGGGGTTCTGATCTCCCATTATAGCAATATCTGTTTAGGGGGGAAATTATGACAGATCCTATAGTTTTTTCCCCTACTTAAAGCTCAAGTCCCAAGTTTCAGGCTTGTATGATGTTCAGCTCCATCATAGGGAAGTGTGGTACAGTTGCCGAGGTAAACATACACTGCTCTAGTGCACTAGTCCGATTCATCACAGAAGGGCTTGTGCCTAGAAATTTGCTTAGCGTGGAACATTGCTTTGGCAACTGCCCAGCATGACCCTTGTCTTCCCAAGCTGAAGCTGAAGATCATACAAGCCTCAAACTTTAAACTTTGGCTTTAATAAAAAAATATTTACAGATTTAAAAAAAAAAAAAAAATGTATTTTGTTCTCATGGTGAAAGATAAATACAACACATATGATCTACATTTATCACCTTCAGACAAAAAAAGTAGATAACAAAATTCTGTCATTTACATTGGGTTGTTGGGTTGGTGCCACCTTTGCCAGCACATTTATTGGGGTAACAGTACTAACCGGTATTAAAAAAAAAAAAAAAAAAACAGTCTGCCAAATTTCTACCTACTCCCTATGTCCCCACACTAGCCTACTCCCTTACCACCCCAAATCTCCTCCATAGACATTACAGAGTCATTGGATCCCACCAAAATTGATACAAAAACTATGGGGGAGGTTCATCAAAACATGTGCTGAGGAAAAGTTGCTGAGTTGCCCAATCACATTGCTTCTTTTATTTTTCAGAGGCCTTTTCAAAAATTAAAGAAGCGATCTGATTGGTTGCTATGGGCAACTGGTCCTCTGCACATGTTTTGATGAATCTCCCCCATTTTTCTATAGACAGTCTAAAAAGCCTTGCTCTGTCTTCTATTAAATACACATACTATTATTATTTAAGGGATCCATTTTGACAAATTTTTATTGAAAAAAATAAGTAAATTATTATGTATATATGTTTCATGAATAAATCGGTCCACACATACAATGGCTAAGTGAATAAATATAGTTAAGTAATACAGATAAATGCAAAGAAACAAGATATAAAGACGTAAACAATAATATCAAAGACAACAAAATACATTTAGCTATAAAATAATGGGGGGCCCTTTGTTGGCTGTTGTCTAACACCCAGAGGCCAGAAATATCTGAAGGTCCATCTCAAAGATCAAGAGACCACAGAATGAGCTTCCTTATGTAGAGTTTTCCAACCAGTTGCCTCCAGCAAAACTACTTGCCTGTTGCAAAACTACAACTTTCAGCATGCCCGGACAGCCTTCGGCTGAAAAACTGATTGACTCTAATGGGGTCCATCGGGACCCGCTGTTGTCCGTTATGCCCCGTCAAAATTACGGCCGTCAAACTTGGAAAAAAAAAAGAGTTTGACAGCCGTTCTTGAAGGGGCACAACAGCAGTGTAAAATAAGCCTAAAACTGATGTAAAATAAACTTGGAAACTAAATGAGATCGTACAAATCAGAGCCGACCTGAAATAATCTGGACTTTACAACATCTTTACAGCTGGATCTATGTTACCATATTGTAACCTGGTCTTTTTAATATGTAATGACTCTGTTTATTATTCTATGTACTTTTATTTTCTTATTCTCAAATATCTGTTTTAAAGAAAAATTCTTTAATAAAAAAGTTATATAAAAAACAAATCAGAATTAAAAATGGAAAACCAAATACAGAATTTACTCTTGTAAACATTGGATGATATCATTTTTTTTCTAATAGTTTTTATTTTTACACAGACTCAATAGTTTGAACTCTAATTTCCCCAAAATGAATTCTGGAACACAACAGGAAACTTATACATCTCTGATCAAACCTTACCTGACCCAAAAAGGTAAATATTTTCATGAAACTAATATTTTTGTTAATGTTATTGTTTTTATCTTCTTTACACTTAATTTTATATTTCATTATGCTTTGTTTTTAACATCTAAGGTCCGTCCTGTGCTCAGAATGTAGGAAGCGGTGCACTGATCCAGCAGAATTTTGGAAAATTCTCTCAGTTTGCCAACTACAATGACTTTGTGGCCCTTAATGGAAATTTCAGCGGGGTAAGTACCAATACGTCAATTGGGTAGAGAGCACAAGTATATTGGTGTATGTTCTAGTATAATTATTTCAGACTTTTTAAAAGAGGGGAGAGAGGGTTGGTCATTTTAGTCCGGTTACTTGTTCTCTCCAACAGTGTATTGTTGTCTGATCTAGGCCTGGCATCAGCAGCAGGCAAATCTGGATAGATGCCAGAAACCACTAAGCTTAGGGTGGTGTTCTGGGTATGGTCTCAGGGTGGTGTTCTTGGTAAGGTGTTAAAGGGGTAATCCAGTGGAAAACAAATGTATTTAAATCCACTGGTGCCAGAAAGTTATACAAATTAGTAAATTACATCTATTTAAAAATCTCAATCCTTCCAGTACTTATCAACTGCTGTATTTTCCAGAGGACGTTGTGTAGTCCTTTCCAGTCTGACCACAGTGCTCTCTGGTGACACCTCTGTCCATGTCAGGAACTGTCCAAAGCAGAACATATAAAGAAATTTTGTTTCTGACAGTGCCTATTTAAAGGGGTACTCCGGCGCTAAGACATCTTATTCGGTTAGGGGATAAGATGCCGCCGCTGGGGACCCCTGTGATCTTCCACGTCGCACCCCGTTAGAATCAGCCCCCGGAGCGTGCTCGCTCCGGGTCTGATTACTGGCGATCACGGGGGACTGAGCATAGGGATGTCACGGCTCCGCCCCGTGTGACATCATGCTCCGCCCCCTCAATGCAAGCCTATGGGAGGGGCGTGACAGCCATAGGCTTGCATTGAGGGGGCGGAGTGTGATGGCACACGGGGGCGGAGCCATGATGTCACAATGTTCCCGCCCTGTGACAGCTGTCACGCCCCCTCCCATAGGCTTGCATTGAGGGGGCGTAGCGTGATGTCACACGGGGGCGGAGCCGTGACGTCACTATGCTCCATCCCCGTGATCGCCAGTAATCTGACCTGGAGCGAGCTGATGGGGGCTGATTCTAACGGGGTGTGGCATGGAAGATCACAGGGGTTCCCAGCGGCGGGACCCCCGCGATCAGGCATCTTATCCCCTATCCTATGGATAGGGGATAAGATGTCTTAGCGCCGGAGTACCCCTTTAAGGAAAGATTACATCAACCATGTTTGTTTTTAAATACCTATCCTATTGGCTTTTTTAAGAGGTGCAGCCTGTTACAAGGAGCTGCTCATCCTACCTATCACCCTATAGCTTATTAGTGTGATCAGAGATGGAACAAACACCTTTTTAGCAAATGTAGCAATTCTTGAAGAAAACAAGAATTAGACAACTAGACAAAAAGTTAGACAACTGTCATACCATCGACTCTCAGTTTTCAATTCAAGCCATGAAATCTTGTAATGACTTATTTCTTACACTGTTTACAGGGCGATGTTCTGTCTTCACTCACCATACAACAAGTTATCGACTACAGCGTGGACCGTACCATTAATCAAGCAGTGGCCGCCGGCATCATTGAAATGATAAAAAATGCAACCGATATTATAAATTTCTTGACTTCCCAGAAAACATCTGCTTTATCGGTAAGTTATCACCATTCCTCCTTTAAAAAAAAAAAAAGAAGGCCCACTAGTGGGTCATTAAAAAAAGAAAAAAAAAACACTTGCCAAAACCTCAGCAAAATTGTGTTAAATCTAAACAGTTTTACAAAGATTTCCTAAAATTTACACATCTTTAATCACCCCTAGGAGGAGCTTAGGAGCTTATTGAAGACATATTCTTCTTGAGTTGTCTCCTGTAAGCTTCTTCATAAGTATCTGGAATTTTATCATTTATGGCTACGTTCTGCTTGTAAATTCCAGTGCAGCAGCCTCCCATTGTCTTCAACCGTGCAAACTACTGAATTTACACTGTGGACAATTTCACCTTGGAAATTCAAAGTTTTAACTCCACCAAAAGAACTGAAGATGTTCATTAATTCGGTGGAAATATGTTTAGACTGGTGGTCAATGGTAACAGCATGGTCCTAGCGATGATAGACGTTGGCGGCGCCTGCTGCAGACAGGGATATTCCGTAGTGTGAACATAGCCTTACTCTATGACTGAGTGGAGGTAGGCAGGAGATTTGAAGCCCTGCATCAGACACATGTTGCTCTGATAATGATATACTACAATTGCCAACAATTTTTTTTAACCTAAATTGAAACAATCTACAAAGTTTTTGAGTATGGAAGATGGGAGAAATTCTCCTGCCATCTTGCAGTAATTCTCCTGCCATCTTGCAGTAATTCTCGTGACATCTTGCAACTTGCAGTTTAGTTTTGGGTAGAAATTCCTTTTCAGAAGGTCCAAATAGCCTCTACTGTAAGCCAGGTTGAGCATCTTCAGATTGTTGTAGTCACCAAACTTAATAAAACCATGGTATCAATAAAATGTTTTCTGTCTGCAGAATAATGTCAATTCTTTGAGTCCATACCTGTCCCAGGGTCTCCTGACCAAATCCTTCCAAATGCTGAAGCCAAACTTCAACTCCTTCAGCAGCTCTGACTGGACTCAGCTCTTCCAGGATAAACTAAGCTTGGTTCTACCAGAAATCAGTAGAGATCAACTGAGTCTCATCCCCAGCAACATCTCCTGCCTCTCCTACCAAACCATGTAAGTGCCCTACGGCAGCCTTTTGTATAATATCTGTCATGGACAGAGCAACAATATACTACAGAACGATGTGATTTCTGAGTATAATAATGGGTAATAATAATAATGTATACATGTTTTATGTCTTGTAGATTCAATGCTCTGCAATCCAGCATCTCACAAATGGCTAACTACAACCAGGAAAACGTCTACAATTATTTCATCAAACCGTATCTAAAACAGAAAGGTGACTTCATATATCATAAGCCTACAAGTTATAAGTTACCTTCATATTGTATTCTTCAAAGAGACCATATTTGTTGATAGTCAAAGGCACCTTGAGGCTCATGGGTCCCAATAAAAATCAGAAACAGGTCCCCCACCTACCATGTGCCATTTATAACAATGTTCACAAGGCTTCATAACAGAAAGTGAAGTGCTGGCACTGCTCTCCCTCTATATTCTCCCTTGAGTAGTCTATATGCGTACTCTAGCTAGCAGCGTGTCTTCATGTGGTGGTGCTCATGTACTATGATAGTGATAAGGTGAATGCAAATCCATACAGTTAAGAAGAAAGTACAGGCAACTCACCACGTTGTAGTAACTTCGTGTTTATTGCTGGGACATGCAGGTAAAGCGGCTTCACGCCACACCGGGATGCCGAACACTAGTGCGTTAACCGATGACCATTTATAACAATGTTGTCATCTTATGTGGCCTTACAGCAACCATCAGGCTCATAGTTTCAACGTACAAAGTGTATACAGGAAACAATTAATATTATAACTTATATCCTGTATTATACTCCAGAGCTGTACTCACTATTCTGCTGGTGGGGTCACTGTGTACATACATCACATTACTTATCCTCTACTGGTCCTGAGTTATATCCTGTATTATACTCCAGAGCTGTACTCACTATTCTGCTGGTGGGGTCACTGTGTACATACATCACATTACTTATCCTCTACTGGTCCTGAGTTATATCCTGTATTATACTCCAGAGCTGTACTCACTATTCTGCTGGTGAGGTCACTGTGTACATACATTACATTACTTATCCTGTACTGATCCTGAGTTATATCCTGTATTATACTCCAGAGCTGTACTCATTATTCTGCTGGTGAGGTCACTGTGTACATACATTACATTACTTATCCTGTACTGATCCTGAGTTATATCCTGTATTATACCCCAGAGCTGTACTCACTATTCTGCTGGTGGGGTCACTGTGTACATACATTACATTACTTATCCTGTACCGATCCTGAGTTATATCCTGTATTATACTCCAGAGCTGTACTCACTATTCTGCTGGTGAGGTCACTGTGTACATACATCACATTACTTATCCTGTACTGATCCTGAGTTATATCCTGTATTATACTCCAGAGCTGTACTCACTATTCTGTTGGTGAGGTCACTGTGTACATACATTACATTACTTATCCTGTACTGATCCTGAGTTATATCCTGTATTATACTCCAGAGCTGTACTCACTATTCTGCTGGTGAGGTCACTGTGTACATACATTACATTACTTATCCTGTACTGATCCTGAGTTATATCCTGTATTATACTCCAGAGCTGTACTCACTATTCTGTTGGTGGAGTACATATACTGTACACATACATTACTAATCGTGTACTGATCCTTAATTACCAGGACATCCTGTATTATACTCCCAAGCTGCAGTCATGATTCTGCTGGTTGGTACTGGACCTCAGCCCCACCCCCTCTAATAAAGTGATTTTAATCTGCTCCGCTGTTGATCTTTTTAATCTTTAGATTGATACGTCTCTTCTAGGTTCTACAATAACTTGTTACAACCAAAGTGACCCTAGCTCCTCTGCATGGCTTGTGAATAATGTGGGCCCCTTTATGACTTACACTAGTCAAGAAGACTTGCTCTTTTTTGCAAATGTTTCAATGGTAAGAATATGGCACCATCTAAGACAAGAATGTGGTTCTTTATATCCTGCTGTTTTGTGTATACACAACTTATATACCTCGACAGACTACAAACAAACCCTGTGTAGTCTGATCCTGCCTCCTCTCTTTGATAACTTATATATGACTGCAGGATCAAACTACACAGTTTGTTTGTAGTCTGTGACCATTGAGAAACAAAAAACTTCACCGATTTTTGAAGTTAATAATGGGTATGAAACCCCCCCTACATAGAGAACAGGTTCTAAGTCCCTACATTCAAATGATGACCTTACTGACCCTACCTAACCTAAAGAGTGGAGGTAGGAGGGGTAGTACAAATACTTAAAGGGGTACTCCAACCCGAGAAATCTTATCCCTGGGGTCCTGCCGCTGGGACCCCCGTGATCTCCATGCAGCACCTGGTGTTCTAAACATTATGTTCAGAACGCTAGGTTTCCATGGCGAGGGTTGTGACGTTGCTTCACGCCCCCTCCGTTCATGTCTATGGGAGGGGGCATGACAGCCATCACGCCCCCTATCATAGACATCACAAGGGGCATGGTGTGACATCATGACCCCGCCCCCAATCCCAGCATTTGGAACAAAAATTTCAGAATTCCGAAATGGCGTGCAGGTGATTGCGGGGGTTCCCAGCGGCCGGACCCCCACAATCAGGCATCTTATCTCTTATCCTTTGGATAGGGGATAAGATGTCTAGGGACAGAGTACCCCTTTAAGCCATATATGTATTCGATAATTACATTTTTAAAGACAAGTTTCATTTTTGAATTAGAGATGAGCGAATTTTTGAAAAATTTGTTTCGCCTTATTCGCCGAAAAAATTTGGTTCGGTCCGAATTTATTTGCGGCGAATCTGTATTAAAAACCACTATTTCTGCCCTACAGAGAGCCTCAATAGGGGTGTAGAACAGTTTGCCTTGCTGCAACACGCATAGGGTGTGTGCTGTGTTAGTGAAATAATACTGTTATTCAGTATGACATGCAGATTACAGGCATCGCTATTAGAAGCACTGTTGGAGAGCGGCACAATGACAGAGCCTGGAGGTGGCATCAGTATGAGGAGACCATATAGTGGCTGAATGACAGTGTGGAGGTGGCGGCAGCATGAGGAGACCATATAGTGGCTGAATTACCCAGCCATGAGTTGACGGAAGCATGAGGAGACCATATAGTGGCTGAATGACATAGCCTGGAGTTGGCGGCATCATGAGGAGATCATATAGTGGCTGAATGACAAAGCCTGGGGTGGTGGAAGCATGAGGAGACCATATAGTTGCAGCATGAGACAGCCTGGAGGTGGAAGCAGCATGAGGAGAACATATGGTGGCAGAATGAGACAGCCTGGAGCTGGCATCAGCATGAGGAGAACATATGGTGGCAGTATGAGACAGCCTGGAGGTGGCATCAGGAGTCCTGAAAGTGACCCGGTGACATAGTGGGGCGGTGGGTGGCAATACCAGTACCCAGTGATGGAGGTGGGTGAAAAAAGGAGAACTTGGCATCAGATGTGTGCCACCTACACCACCAAGTATTGATGTGATGCAAAGATCTCTAAAAGGTGGAAGGGAACAACGTATGGTTCATTGTAACAGGTGGGGGTAAAAACTTCCCCTGTAAGGCCCTATTCTCTCATTATTAATTCCCTTCTTGGCAAGTGAGACTTGCCCTAAAAAGGGCGGCCTCACACAGAAACCTCTCCCTATTTCCACCTGCACCTTTTTAGGTGGAAATAGGGAGAGGTTCCTATGTGGGGCTGCCCTTTTTCAGACGAGTAACACTTTCCTCGAAAAGGTAGGAGGGAACAACGTTTTGTCCATTGTAGCAGGTGGGGATAAAAAATTCCCTTGTCAGGTCCTACTCTCGCCCTATGCAGAGGAATGTCTGTAACTGGGGAGTAGCTGATTTTCCCACCAACAGTCCGCACTGATTGATTGCTACTGCCGCCGACTCCAGGAACCCCTGTTCCACTACCTCCCAGCAAGGTAGGCTGCCGCAAAGCAAGTTTGGCTCCAGACTTTACACTTCTGCCACCATGTTGACTGCCAACCATGCTACCACCTTGCTGTCTCAGCTGCTGCCTCACGGGCAACCTGCAACCTTCTTCTTCTGATGATGAAGCCCCTTCTGTACCCGGCTCCTAAGTGTGATCAGCTTCATCATCATCGAGTTGTGTCTGCACGTCACTGTTGTCCTCCTCAGGTTCCTCAACAGTGTCTGCTTCAGGAGCCTGAACGCTCGCTACACCATCTCCCATGCCACTCTCCTCATCACTACTTTCTCGCCTAGCAGAGGAAGCGGCGGATGTCTCCTCCACTTCTTGGCTGGGCAGTAGCTGCTGACTGTCCTCTAGTAGATCGTCCTCACTAAAGATACTCCTGTGGTGGAGGGAACAGCATAGGACAGAGGAAATGGGAGGACAGGGACTGCTTACCAGGCAATGCCAACTTAGGGTTGTGTCTGAGGAACCCACCGACTGTTGACTGGGGGTGTCAGATGTCACTTGTGATGAGGTGGATGACTGTGTTAACCAATCGATGATGGCAGATGGGTTGCTGGTCGAGACACGTCCGCTAGCTGATATCAGGAGCTGGGGCCACTCGCCCCTAGTCTGCTGTGACCTCTGCCTGATGAATTTAGGCCTCTGCCACTCCTCTGTGTGCTTCCTGGCACTTCCCTTCCTGACATGATTAGTGCGTATATGAGGGGAGTACAATACACTCCACTATGCTTAAAACAGTATTTGTCTACACCACCAGCCGGTGTGTACTTTTGGTTGGCCTTTCACAGTGTCTAGGCCCGTAAGATTTTAACAAGAACCAAATGGTACACCACTTAGATGTACGTATGTAGTATGCACTTATGAGGGGAGGACAATGCGCTCCAGTATGCTTAAAACAGTATTTGTCTACAACACCAGCAGGTGTGTACTTTTTGCCTGGCCCTTTCACAGTATCTAGGCCCTTAAGACTTTAACAGGAACAAAATGGTACACCACTTAGATGTACGCACAGGTTACACTTAATAGAGGACAATATGCTTTTAGTGCTCTGCTCACTCTAACTGTCTGGCTTCTATTAGCTTTTCAGTTGTTGTACACACCAGTGCTGCAGCACACAGTCGCTGTGTACTACACCCAAAATTGCACTTTCTCTCTCAATCTGACTCCCTTCCCTATCAGTCCTTCTAGGCTGGATTTGGACTTGAGGTGAATCGTTGCTGTAAAAAAAGCTTTTCTGTGCAACACACTGCTCTCTGTCCCTCTCTGCAATAGAACGTTGATGTGACTGGGAGGTGCTGTAAAAATGCTTTTCTGTGCAACACAGCGCTGTATGTCTCTCTGTAATAGAACACTGATGTGACTGGCCGCAAGATGGCTGCCGATTTATATAGGGCTGTGACATCACAGGGGTGACTGGCTGCTGATAGGCTGCATGCTGCATGTGATTCAGGGTCATCCTGCCGACCCTTGTTCCTGCCTTCCCAGGATTCCTTGCCCCATGTCCTCACATGTGGATCCGCCATCTTAGATGTCCGGCCCCTGGAACCTGTACCGCACTAAATGTAGTTTAATGAAGCGATTCGAGCGATTGAATCGCGGCGATATTTGCATTCACTACTAATCAAATTTTTCCTGAAATTCGTAACGAATTCGGATTCGTCAGATTCGATTCGCTCATTCCTAATTGTAATCTCGTATGGTAAGGTATGGTTGAAATACAATATATAATATGGTTTAAGTATCTGTAGGAGCAGTAGACACAAAACGTAGGTTAATCTGGACTATTTGCAAAGTATATTTCTTTTTTATTTTATATACATTACAAATATACACACCCTTTATGGGTAGTAATGTGCACATGGATTGTGGTAAGTCTGCTGATCAACCATTGCTTGTTCTCACAGCTACAAACTTTTGCCAATGATCCATCCTCTCTACAACTCGCAAAACAGCTGAATTTCCCCAAAGAAACCGGAATTTATTTCACCTCTCTACTGACCTCAAGTCCATCCTTCAACCTGAGCAGGTAAATAATTCTGCTATGTGTGAGATATAGATAGATAGATAGACATGAGATAGACAGATATGAGATAGATAGATAGATAGATAGATATGAGATAGATAGATGATAGATAGATATGAGATAGATATGAGATAGATAGATAAATAGATAGATAGATATGAGATAGATAGATGTGAGATAGATAGATATGAGATAGATAAATATGAGATAGATATATAGATATATAGATATGAGATAGATAGATAGATAAATATGAGATACATATATAGATAGATAGATTACCTTTTTACACCATTTTGGAGTGCCACTGCCTTTTCCTTGGAGTAGATGTGAGATATATAGATAGATAAATAGATAGATAGATATGAGATTAGATAACACAAACAAGGATAAGTTATCACTACTGATACCAAACTACTATATAGACCTGGCATACAGGTGCACACTGCTGGGCTAAATATACAGCAACAGGAGAATACAGCAGCACACTGCCAGCACAAAGATACAGATAAAACATGAAATGCTATACAGCTATAGTGCAAAAAATGAAAAAGTGAGGTACTTAGCTCAGAATTTGGCGGCCAAATACCTTGGACCACCTTACCATGGTGGGATGGTCCAAGCTATTTGGCCGCCAAATTCTGAGCTAAGTACCTCACTTTTTCATTTTTTGCACTATAGCTGTATAGCATTTCATGTTTTTCTGTATCTTTGTGCTAGATATGAGATAGATATGAGATAGATAGATAGATATGAGATAGATAGATAGATATGAGATAGATAGATAGATATGAGATAGATAGATATGAGATAGATAGATATGAGATAGATAGATATGAGATCGATAGATATGAGATAGATATAGATTTGAGATAGCTATAAGATAGATAGATAGATTTGAGATTTATAGATATAAGATAGATAGATAGATTTGAGATAGATATGAGATAGTTACATAGATAGATAGGTAGATAGATAGATAGATAGCGATATGAGATAGATATATAGATAGATTTGAGATAAGTAGATATGATAGATATGAGATAAAGGTAGAGATTCACTTTGTGGATCCTGTGATCACCAGCTTAACCTCTGCCCTATTTCTCCAGCCTGCCGGACACATTCCTCTGTTACCTGACGCCATCAGCTCTGACCAGTCTGAATGCACAGACTGTCCTGGACGTAACCAAAAGAATAAATAGGCAATGTTATAATACTTCTGCGGGACAATCTGCCCCCGCTCTGACCGCTGACGATGTGCAGGTAAGGGAAATTTTCCTGAAAGCTCCAGTCTCTTTTGCATCTATCTATCTCATATCTATCCATCTAGCTATCTCATATCTATTTATCTCATAACTATCTATCTATCTTATATCTATCTATTGTTACGCCGAGCGCTCTGGGTCCCTGCTCCTCCCCGGAGCGCTCGCGGCGTTCCTCTCTCTGCAGCGCCCCGGTCAGACCCGCTGACCGGGAGCGCTGCACTGACACTGCCAGCGGGGATGCGATTCGCATAGCGGGACGCGCCCTCTCGCGAATCGCATCCCAAGTCACTCACCTGTCCCGGCCACCGGCTGTCATGTCCTGGCGCGCGCGGCTCCGCTCCTTAGGGTGCGCGCACGCCAGCTCTCTATGATTTATAGGGCCAGTGCACCAATGATTGGTGCCTGGCCCAATCAGCCTAATTAGCTTCCACCTGCTCCCTGGCTATATTACCTCACTTCCCCTGCACTTCCCTGCCGGATCTTGTTGCCTTGTGCCAGTGAAAGCGTTTAGTGTTGTCCAAAGCCTGTGTTCCAGATCTTCTGCTATCCACATTGACTACGAACCTTGCCGCCTGCCCCGACCTTCTGCTACGTCTGACCTTGCCTCTGTCTAGTCCTTCTGTCCCACGCCTTCTCAGCAGTCAGCGAGGTTGAGCCGTTGCCGGTGGATACGACCTGGTTGCTACCGCCGCAGCAAGACCATCCCGCTTTGCGGCGGGCTCTGGTGAAAACCAGTAGCAACTTAGAACCGGTCCACCGACACGGTCCACGCCAATCCCTCGCTGATACAGAGGATCCACATTCAGCTAGCCGAATCGTGACAGTAGATCCGGCCATGGATCCCGCTGAGGTGCCGCTGCCAAGTCTCGCTGACCTATCCACGGTGGTCGCTCAGCAATCGCAGCAAATTGCCCAACAAGGACAGCAGCTGTCGCAGTTGACCGCCACGTTACAGCAACTTCTGCCACTGCTACAGCAGCAACCATCTCCTCCGCCAGCTCCTGCACCTCCTCCGCAGCGAGTGGCCGCTCCTAGCCTCCGCTTGTCCCTGCCGGACAAATTTGATGGGGACTCTGCCGTGGCTTCTTGTCTCAATGTTCCCTACATATGGAGATGTTGTCGGACCAATTTCCTACAGAACGGTCTAAGGTGGCGTTCGTAGTGAGTCTTCTTTCTGGAAAGGCCTTGTCTTGGGCCACACCGCTCTGGGACCGCAATGATCCTGCCACAGTCCAGTCCTTCTTCGCTGAAGTCCGTAGTGTCTTCGAAGAACCAGCCCGAGCTTCTTCTGCCGAGACTGCCCTGCTGAACCTGGTCCAGGGTAATTCTTCAGTAGGTGAGTACGCCATCCAATTTCGTACTCTCGCTTCCGAATTATCTTGGAATAACGAGGCTCTCTGCGCGACCTTTAAAAAAGGCCTATCCAGTAACATCAAGGATGTGCTGGCCGCACGAGAGATTCCTGCCAACCTGCAAGAACTTATCCATTTGGCCACCCGCATTGACATGCATTTTTCTGAGAGACACCAGGAGCTCCGCCAGGAATAAGACCTTGATCTCTGGGCACCTCTCCCACAGTCTCCTTTGCAATCTACCCCTGTGCCTCCCGCTGAGGAGGCTATGCAAGTGGATCGGTCTCGCCTGACCCAGGAAGAGAGGACTCGCCGTAGGGAAAAAATCTATGTCTGTACTGCGCTAGTACCGAACATTTCTTGGTGGATTGCCCTATTCGTCCTCCACGTCTAGGAAACGCACGCACCCAGCTCACGTGGGTGTGGCGTCCCTTGGTACGAAGTCTGCTTCTCCACGTCTCACTGTGCCCGTGCGGATTTCTCCTTCTGCCAACTCCTTCTTCTCAGCCGTGGCCTGCTTGGACTCTGGTGCTTCTGGAAATTTTATTCTGGACTCTTTGGTTAATAAGTTCTGCATCCCGGTGTCCCGTCTCGTCAAGCCACTCTACATTTCTTCGGTCAACGGAGTGAAGTTGGACTGTACTGTGCGTTACCGCACAGAACCCCTCTTAATGTGCATTGGACCCCATCACGAAAAGATTGAATTATTCGTCCTTCCCAACTGTACCTCTGAAGTCCTCCTCGGTCTGCCATAGCTCCAGCATCATTCTCCCACCCTTGACTGGACCACCGGGGAGATCAAGAATTGGGGCCCTGCTTGCCGCAAGAAATGCCTCACGTCTCCTCCCAGTCCCGTCAGGCAAGCCTCAGTGCCTCCTCCTACACCTGGTGTCCCCAAAGCCTATCAGGACTATGCTTTGCCTCCTCATAGCCCCCGTCCTGGTAACACTCTGCCCCGTGCCAAGCTTCACCCTCTGCCCTCCCTCCCCATTCCCACTCCTGCTGAACTGCCTGCCTTTGATGGGGAAACCCTACAATCGCTCCCAGTGTTCTCATCCCACGTGAAGCAATTGCCGAACAAAAAAAGGGGGAGACCTAAGGGGGGGTACTGTTACGCCGAGAGCTCCGGGTCCCTGCACCTCCCCGGAGCGCTCGCGGTGTTCCTCTCTCTGCAGCGCCCCGGTCAGACCCGCTGACCGGGAGCGCTGCACCGACACTGCCGGCGGGGATGCAATTCGCATAGCTCCTTAGGGTGCGCGCGCGCCAGCTCTCTAAGATTTAAAGGGCCAGTGCACCAATCATTGGTGCCTGGCCCAATCAGCCTAATTAGCTTCCACCTGCTCCCTCGCTATATTACCTCACTTCTCCTGCACTTCCCTGCCGGATCTTGTTGCCTTGTGCCAGTGAAAGCGTTTAGTGTTGTCCAAAGCCTGTGTTCCAGATCTTCTGCTATCCACATTGACTACGAACCTTGCCGCCTGCCCCGACCTTCTGCTACGTCTGACCTTGCCTCTGTCTAGTCCTTCTGTCCCACGCCTTCTCAGCAGTCAGCGAGGTTGAGCCGTTGCTGGTGAATACGACCTGGTTGCTACCGCCGCAGCAAGACCATCCCGCCATACTGGTGAAAACCAGTAGCAACTTAGAACCGGTCCACCGACACGGTCCACGCCAATCCCTCGCTGACACAGAGGATCCACATCCAGCTAGCCAAATCGTGACATCTATCTATCTTTCTATCTATCTATCTCATATCTATCTATCTATCTATCTCATATCTATCTATCAATCTATCTCATATCTATCAATCTCATATCTATCTATCTCATATCTATCTATCTATCTCATATCTATCTATCTATCTCATTTCGATCTATCTCACATCTATCTATCTATCTCATATCTATCTATCTATATATCTATCTATCTCATTTCTATCTATCTTTATATCCCACATCTATCTCCTATCTATCTGTCTCATATCTATCTATCTCATATATATTTATCAATCTGTTATCTATCATATTTTTTCTTACACAAATTTGGGGGAGGTGAAGCTGGCTTGAAATCCTCAAATAGCGCACTTCAGAAGAGGAGGATGCATATGCATTTTGATTTTGCTATGGATCACTCCCTACAGAGTATTTAGGCTTCTGTCTATGTAAATTTAATATAAAACATGTAAAATTAATTTTACTTAATTAATTACAACTTCATACTTATTTGTCCACAGGTGGCCATCTCCCTGGTCAGCAAACTGGACAATTTTACTTCTGATACTCTTGTAAATCTGGGACAATCGGCTGTGGGTCTGTCCCCAGGACAAATCAACAAGATCAATGGCAGTGACCTAATAACCAGCGTGACCACTCTGGCCTCTGTCACTGGCTGGAGCGTCGGGCAGACCAAGTTCATAATGAAGAAGCTCCTGGACTCCAATTTTGAGGTGATTCACAAGTAAATCATAGATCTCTAATGTTCTGTTCCTTATCTCTATGAAATGTAACCGGTCCCCATTGCTTCTTCAGGTCAAGAACCTCACCAATTTAGGAAGCTTAGTAACAGGACTACCAAGTAAAAAAATGTCAGAATTGCCCCCAGCAGACGTAGTAAACGCTGTGAAGGATCCACAATTTGCCAGCAAGCTCTCCGAAGCCCCTCAAACTTTGCAATTTGCGGTTGTCTCACAGGTAAGACATTTATTTGTACGAGCGTCCTCCCAAGTCAAGGTTGATAATACCTTAAAATTCCTCTGGGTGTCATTGCCATATAGAAATTTGAAATCCCTACAGAACATGGTGATGTAGATCTAACCCCACCCCAAAAACCAGGAAGTGATGGGATAGCTGCATACAGGGTCTTATCTGTGGAACTCTTCCACCCTCTGGTATTAACTCTTCCACCCTCTAATAACGATGAAATGACTCTGCAAATTCTATCCATGGGTGTACAACAAAGTTGATAAGTGAGCAGCTTATTGTGACTGCTCTAGTGGACACTGTGAGGGCTGCAATGTTCTTTTGTGATAGCACATTCTTTTTAACATTTGCCGAAGGACAAAATATTGGCCCTTCTTTACAAAGACTAATGTGATGTTGTCCTTAATTCTTTAGATTGTAGCTGCCAACTCGACTGCATCCAATGTTGTTAAAAACGTCCCTGCCAGCCTGGCAGCCTTTATTCCCAAGTCCCTCCTGCTCTTCAAATCAGAGAAGGCATCTCTGCAAGATGTTAATGGCAAATCATGGAGCCCTGACCAGGTATGAACACGCTGGTGACCCATGGCCTATTTGTGGAGGAAGGTATGACCATGGGGCCAGCCTAAACAGACATGGCTACCACTATTATACAATCATAAGTATAATGTCTAAATTTGCCTTGTTTGGCTCATATACACATACAAGTGTAACTTGAAGCTCCTGGGACCCAATGCCCTTCAAGTACCATTTGTAACTGTTACTTCAGCACCCCCTATAGGTATGTATGAAAAGCCCTGAATCATTACTTCTCTTTCTTTTAGGCTGCCATGTTTTTTGATGATATTGTGACCACCAACGATAACTACACACAGTAAGTACATTATACATCCAGACACTTCTCGATAAACCAAAAAAGTTAAATGTGGCCTAATGGGGAAATTACTCTAAACTGCCTTGGGATGCAGTGGGATGCATTCACATTGTCTCCATTTTTTCAGGATTTCTTCTTCAGTCCTGCAAGGCTTTACGTGCGCTACCACAAATAAAATTTCTAATGACAAAGTCAAGATGCTGGGGAAGTCTATGAAGACCCAAAAAGTGTCATTGACTCAAGATCAGGTGAGTTACAAGGCCCAAGCTTTACTAAAATGTTTACGACTTTTTCATGGAACCATTCACACAAACCTAGAGGGGTATTCCAGGATATTTTTTTTTTAAGCCTTTGAGCCCAATATCTCAAGTTTTAACATTGTGCAGTATGCTTCTATTACCTCTGTGCTGTGTGCTGCTTTGTCCTGTTTTATGTTACTGTTGCCTCCCACCTTTCCTAGCCTACCAATTGGCCGAGACAATATGTCATAAGTCACATGGTCTCACATGGTCTCCACGGGGAATAGCTAAGCTGCAATGGGCGGGGATGATGCCACTTACTTCCATGGTGGATTTATTTGTCTGCAGAGGCTGTGCCATAGAATTTTTCCTTGGATGTGTACGTGGATGGGAGGTAGATTGTTCTCAGTACCTAATTCTCTGTGTCTTTTTATGTGTTTACAGCTGACATGTCTGAGCAGAGAAATAACCAAGAGCGGCTATCCAACAGATCTGACCTCCTACTCCCCGGAAGTCTTCCTATTCCTAAAGTAAGTTCTTCCAGTCACTATATTTCCCCAAAGTACCTATCATAAGTAGACACCCAGTTTTGGGAAGTGCATATCTAATCAAGTGAAAGCTGGGCAAGATATGAAAATCAAGGAAATAGTTAAAGCAAATGGCGAAACTTAGGTTGCCAAGGAATTTGCTAAGTCCTGTCATCGGGCCTGGATTTTAATGAAATGAAAGGTTTGGTAATGGGGCTTTCAATCCTTTGCTGAGCCAGTCAGGTTGGGCCCGGGTCAGCACAGGTGCTGAGGCCGATTATTTTTGGTGTAACCATATCTGCACTGAGCGGCTGTGAGAGACATGAGCTGAATTCCTCAGGTATGCCAGTCTCTCCTGGGACAATTGCAATTAATGTGAAGTAACACATTTGAAGTCTGTTTTGTCGGGTGACTGGTAGTAAGCCACCTGTATAGAAAGGGCAAGTTAACATGTGCAGCTAGTGCTTCAACAGGCAGGTTTTGCTTTTTGTGCCAGTGTAAATACAGCTGTGTATCTTGTTTTACCAATAAAGAGCAGGAGAAGCACTGCATTTGACTGCGTCACAGCTTCAGATTGTCGTTTAATGCCATTTGCCCATCTCTACCGAGATAAACTCCCACACCAACATATTGTCAGCTGCCTAAATATATAGTGATTTATTGGTTATGTATTATTACAGCTCCACAACTTATTCCTCGATTGGAAACTGCACCGATTTTTTCACCAATGTCGGCCAAGCGAACATCAATGTCCTGCCTCAAGGCTCCAGTCTGCGCAGTAATTTACTGGCAAATGCCTTATCCTGTATGGTAAGGCACATTTTTCTAAAATTTTTAACATTAAGTTACAGTATTTTCAGGCTTAGAACTCTGACTACATTCATCATATATCTTTGTATCAGAGTTCTTGCTGCTATAGAGTATCAAATCTCCTGCATAGATGTAGTCTGAAGCCTCCACTAGAGGGAGCATAGGAGCCTACTGCATACTGTTGTATTATAGAGCTCAGTGTATAATCAGTATGCAGTAAGCTCCCCCTAGTGGTGGCTGTAGGCTATATTTATGCAAGGAATTTGATGCTCTGTAAAGAAAGAGCTTTAGTCCTTATAAAGATTAGTGTTGCTCGCGAATATTCGCAATGCGAATTTTATTCGCGAATATCGCATATTCGCGAATATAGCACTATATATTCGCAATTACGAATATTAATTTTTTTTTTCACAGTACACATCACAGTGATCATCCCTCTCTACTTCCAGCTTGTGTGGTGTAAAGAAGGCTCTATCTAATACTACTGTATGAGACTGGCGTACGAATTTTCGCATATGTGAAAATTTGCATATGCTAATGTTTGCATATGCGAATTTTCGCTTATGCTAATTTCCGCATATGTGAATTTTCGTTTATGCTAATTTTTGCATATGCTAATTTTGTCATATGCTAATTTTCGGAGATGCAAAAATAAAACGCTAATATTACGAATATGCTAATTTAGCTAATATATGACAAATATTCATCCATATATTATATCGCAAATTCGAATATGGCCTATGCCGGCCGCTCAATAAAGAAATATGGATACACTTTGCAGACTGATTGCATAATTATTATATATTTTTTTTAGAGCATATCAGGATCGAAACTGACAGACAGCAATATCCAGGTGTTGGGTCAGCTCTGCTGTGATCTCAGCCCGTCCTACATTGCAAATTCCTCCGCCAGTATTTTGACTCTTCTCTCTCAGTGTCAATCTTTCACTACTGAACAGCAAACTTCCATCTTGACTCTTCTTGGCAAATCACTTGCGTGAGTCATAAGCTTGAATTTTGCTTGATATTTATTCTATGTCTTATGTTTAGTGTTGATAATTTTCTTCAATGGGGAAAGTTTCCAAACTTAGCGCGATTTCCGCACCACTTTTTACTGTGTTGCGTTTACATAAAAATTTTAAAAAAGCTGAATTTTACAAGATGCTCTCCAGTTTTGCAAAAGTGATGTCTGAAAATTTCCTGTAAGCCAGACTAAATCTGAGGAGCATACTTGTGTCTACATGAAAATTATCATACAAATGTTATACTTCTTTTGTAATGGTGTGAAAATATTATAAAAAAAAAACAAAAAAAAAACAATCTTTTATTTATTCATTTTTTACACTTGTACCAATGTTATATATTGCATTTTTTAAAGGGGTACTCCACCCCTAGTACTCTAGGGGTGCTCCACCCCTAGACATCTTATCACCTATCCCTGCTAAATCCTTTGGATAGGGGATAAGATGTCTAGGGGCGGAGTACCCCTTTAAATTTGAGATTGTAAAATGCTTTTAGAAGTACCAGTATTTTCAAACTATATTTATACTTAAAGGGGTACTCCGCCCCTAGACATCTCATCCCCTATCCAAAAGGATAAGGGGATAAGATGTCTGATCACGGGGGTCCCGCTGCTGGGGAGCCCTGGGATCCCCGCTGCAGCACCGCGCTCTCACTACAGCACAGAACGAGTTCGCTCTGTGCGTAATGACGGGCGATACGGGGAACGGAGCAGCGTGACGTCATGGCTCGGCCCGTCCCCTAATGCAAGTCTATGGGAGGGGGCGTCACGACCGCCACGCCCCCTCCCATAGACTTGTATTGAAAGGGGCGAGCTGTGACATCACGAGGGGCGGAGCCGTGACGTAACGATGCTCCGGCCCCTGTACTGCCCGTCATTACGTGCAGAGCGAACTCGCTCTGTGCTGTAATGAGAGCGGGGTGCCGCAGCGGGGATCCCAGAGCTCCCCAGCAGCGGGACCCCGGCAATCTGACATCTTATCCCCTATCCTTTGGATAGGGGATAAGATGTCTAGGGGCAGAGTAACCCTTTAAATGGGGTCCGAAAATACCATCTGGAACTGGAGGCACGTTTGGCTTTGCAGCGTTTTTTGCTGCGTTTTTATGGAAAACGTCTGAACTGGCTGCAAAAAAGGACGTGATTAAAATTTACTGTAACAAGTGACACAAGTTTTGAATATGTCCCCCAAATATATCTATATAATACTTGGAATTCTATTTTGCTGAATAAAGCACCACATCCTTCATACATTTAATGCTACTTGAAAAAATGATGTCTCCCTACAGTCATCTAGAGACTGTATCTGTGTTTTACTTTAGTTCACTGTATGGAGTAAGCTCCTTAGCTCCCCCTTTTGGTAGCCACAGGAAGCCAGATTTTTTGCAGTTTAACTCTATGTAGAGGATTTAGAGCTATAAAGATACATAAAAAATGATCAATACAGAATTTGGTGCCTATTTAGATTACAGATTTAGATTTTTTTTTATATTCTAATACTGTATCCAAAGCTCAATTGTCAGCTCTTCACTTCCAGGGCCTCCTCCACATGGACTACAGACACATTATACTCACTTGGAGGAATCAGTGGATTTTTAACCTCAGACATTGTGACCAGTATCCCCACAGTAAGTATTCAGCTATAGGGACTATAATATAGAAATATATCATGTAAAATCCAATCAGATGGGAATTTCTGAACAAACTGGATTTCCTGATATTTTATATTTTCTTATATACCGTATTTTTCGCCATATAAGACGCTCCGGCATATAAGACGCACCTAATTTTATAGGATAAAAATCTAGAAAATAAAGATTCTGAACCAAATACAATGTAAAGTATAGGACAGTGATCTTCAACCTGCGGACCTTCAGATGTTGCAAAACTACAACTCCCAACGGCTGTCTGGGCATGCTGGGAGTTTTAGTTTTGCAACATCTGGAGGTCCGCAGGTTTAAGACCACCGGTACAGGAGGTAGTACTCACGTGTCCCCGATGCTCCGGACCCGTCACCGCTCGTCACCGCTGCCCTGGATGTCGCCCTCCATCGCTGTCGCCATGTCCCCGTCGCTCCGGAACGTCGCCGCCATCACGTCGCTATGCACGCCGCTCCTATTGGATGATGGGACGGTATGCGCAACGACAACGAAGGAGAGCGCCGGCCATGCAGGGGATCCCAGCACGGAGAAGACACCGAGGAGGAAGGTAAGGTAAGGTGATGTCCTGTATTAGCCGCGGGTCCCGGCCGTTGATGGCCGCAGGGACCGCCACGATAGGACAGGTATTTGCCGTATAAGACGCACCAACTTTCCCATCCCCCACTAGTTTTGGGGAAGAAAAAGTGCGTCTTATACGGCAAAAAATACGGTATACATATTCTTATATTCTCGCTCATTGATTGGTCTACACACCTTGGACTGAAAGGCACCGTGATGGCTCCTATAGGGGCTGTGACTATCTTTAGGGGCTTAATTCTCGGTTATATCATTGGTATTCTTATTTGCGGTTTACAAAATCTATTTTTCTAGGTATCATTTAACTCCTGGTTGAAATCAGCCATACAAGCCTCTGCCTTGACCCGAGAGCAGTTGGTCACCATTGTGTTGAATCGTATTTCTACTAGATCTCGGCGAGCTACAGGTGAGTGAGCTACATGGCCGAGGACAGTAGAGCAGTTCTGGCCTTTCCTTCTCCTTAATACTGTCACGATGCCGGCTGGCAGGAGGTGGATCCTCTGTGCCAGAGAGGGATTGGCGTGGACCGTGCTAGTGGACCGGTTCTAAGTCACTACTGGTTTTCACCAGAGCCCGCCGCAAAGCGGGATGGTCTTGCTGCGGCGGTAGTGACCAGGTCGTATCCACTAGCAACGGCTCAACCTCTCTGACTGCTGAAGATAGGCGCGGTACAAGGGAGTAGACAGAAGCAAGGTCGGACGTAGCAGAAGGTCGGGGCAGGCAGCAAGGATCGTAGTCAGGGGCAACGGCAGGAGGTCTGGAACACAGGCTAGGAACACACAAGGAAACGCTTTCACTGGCACAATGGCAACAAGATCCGGCGAGGGAGTGCAGGGGAAGTGAGGTATAAATAGGGAGTGCACAGGTGAACACACTAATTAGAACCACTGCGCCAATCAGCGGCGCAGTGGCCCTTTAAATCGCAGAGACCCGGCGCGCGCGGGAGCCGGGGTGCGCATCGCGAGCGGGCGCCACCCGCATCGCGAATCGCATCCCGGCTGGAGGCGGTATCGCAGCGCACCGGGTCAGAGGATCTGACCGGAGCGCTGCAGTAGCGAGAGTGTAGCGAGCGCTCCGGGGAGGAGCGGGGACCCGGAGCGCTCGGCGTAACAGTACCCCCCCCCCTTGGGTCTCCCCCTCTTCTTAGAGCCTGAGAACCTGAGGAGCAGACTTTTGTCTAGGATATTGTCCTCAGGTTCCCAGGATCTCTCTTCAGGACCACAACCCTCCCAATCGACTAAAAAAAAAGTTTTCCCTCTGACCTTCTTGGAGGCCAGTATCTCCTTTACGGAGAAGATGTCCGAGGAGCCGGAAACAGGAGTGGGAGAAACAAGTTTGGGAGAGAAACGGTTGATGATGAGTGGTTTAAGAAGAGAAATGTGAAAGGCATTAGGAATACGAAGAGAAGGAGGAAGAAGAAGTTTGTAAGAGACAGGATTAATCTGGCACAAAATTTTGAAAGGACCAAGATAGCGTGGTCCCAATTTGTAGCTAGGGACACGGAAGCGGACATATTTGGCGGAGAGCCATACCTTGTCTCCAGGAGAAAAAATGGGGGGAGCTCTTCTTTTTTTTATCAGCAAACTTCTTCATGCGTGATGAAGCCTGTAAGAGAGAATTTTGGGTCTCTTTCCATATGGTGGAAAGATCACGAGATATTTCATCCACAGCGGGCAAACCAGAGGGCAAGGGAGTAGGGAGGGGGGGAAGAGGGTGACGGCCGTACACCACGAAAAATGGGGATTTGGAGGAAGATTCAGAGATTCTGAAGTTATACGAGAATTCGGCCCATGGTAGAAGATCTGCCCAGTCATCCTGGCGGGAGGAAACAAAATGCCGTAAATAATCACCCAAGACCTGGTTAATTCTTTCTACTTGCCCATTGGATTGAGGATGATATGCAGAAGAAAAGTTTAATTTAATCTTGAGTTGTTTACAGAGAGCCCTCCAGAATTTTGACACGAATTGGACGCCTCTATCCGAGACGATCTGCGTGGGCAACCCGTGAAGACGAAAAATGTGTACAAAAAATTGTTTTGCCAACTGAGGCGCTGAAGGAAGACCAGGAAGAGGGATGAAATGTGCCATTTTGGAGAATCGATCAACGACCACCCAAACAACAGTGTTGCCACGGGATGGGGGTAAGTCAGTAATAAAGTCCATACCAATCAGAGACCAAGGCTGTTCGGGGACAGGCAGAGGATGAAGAAGACCAGCGGGCTTCTGGCGAGGAGTCTTATCCCGGGCACAGACAGTGCAGGCTCGCACAAAATCCACGACATCCGTCTCCAGAGTCGGCCACCAATAGAAACGAGAGATGAGTTGCACGGATTTCTTGATGCCCGCATGACCTGCGAGATGGGAGGAGTGACCCCATTTGAGGATTTCGAGGCGTTGGCGTGGAGAGACGAAGGTCTTCCCTGGGGGAGTTTGCCTGATGAAGGCTGGAGAAGTGGAGATCAGGCAGTCAGGAGGAATGATGTGTTGCGGAGAGAGCTCTACTTCCGAGGCATCCGAGGAACGAGAGAGAGCATCGGCCCTAATGTTCTTATCGGCAGGCCGAAAGTGAATTTCAAAATTAAATCGGGCAAAGAACAGAGACCACCTGGCCTGGCGAGGATTCAGCCGTTGGGCAGACTGGAGATAGGAGAGGTTCTTGTGATCGGTGTAAATAATAACTGGAAATCTTGATCCCTCCAGCAGATGCCTCCATTCCTCAAGTGCTAATTTAATGGCTAGAAGCTCTCGATCCCCGATGGAGTAGTTCCTCTCCGCCGGAGAGAAGGTCCTAGAAAAAAAAACCACAAGTAACAGCATGCCCGGAAGAATTTTTTTGTAGAAGGACCGCTCCAGCTCCTACTGAGGAGGCATCAACCTCCAATAGGAAGGGTTTAGATGGGTCAGGTCTGGAGAGCACGGGAGCCGAAGAAAAGGCAGACTTGAGCTGTTTAAAGGCGTCTTCCGCTTGAGGAGGCCATGACTTAGGATTGGCATTCTTTTTGGTTAAAGCCACGATAGGAGCCACAATGGTAGAAAAATGTGGAATAAATTGTCTGTAATAATTGGCGAACCCCAAAAAACGTTGGATAGCACGGAGTCCGGAGGGGCGTGGCCAATCTAAGACGGCAGAGAGTTTGTCTGGATCCATTTGTAGTCCCTGGCCAGAGACCAAGTATCCTAGGAAAGGAAGAGATTGGCATTCAAACAGACATTTCTCCATCTTGGCATAAAGTTGATTGTCACGAAGTCTCTGAAGAACCATACGGACATATACAACAACACAGAAGTATAAGAGGTCACGAAAAATTTCATTAACAAAGTCTTGGAAGACGGCAGGGGCGTTGCACAGGCCAAAGGGCATGACCAGATACTCAAAGTGTCCATCTCTAGTGTTAAATGCCGTTTTCCATTCATCCCCCTCTCTGATGCGGATGAGATTATAAGCACCTCTTAAGTCCAGTTTGGTAAAGATGTGGGCACCTTGGAGGCGATCAAAGAGTTCAGAGATGAGAGGTAGGGGGTAGCGGTTCTTTACCGTGATTTTATTAAGACCGCGGTAGTCAATGCAAGGACGTAGGGAGCCATCTTTTTTGGACACAAAGAAAAATCCGGCTCCGGCAGGAGAGGAGGATTTGCGGATAAAGCCCTTTTTTAAATTTTCCTGGATGTACTCAGACATAGCAAGAGTCTCTGGGGCAGAGAGAGGATAAATTCTGCCCCGGGGTGGAGTAGTGCCCGGGAGGAGGTCAATAGGACAGTCATAAGGCCTGTGAGGAGGTAGAGTCTCAGCTTGTTTTTTGCAAAAAACATCTGCAAAATCCATATAGGCCTTAGGGAGACCGGTTACAGGGGGAACCACAGAGTCACGGCAAGGAGTACTGGGAACCGGTTTAAGGCAGTCCTTGAAACAAGAGGGGCCCCAACTCTTGATCTCTCCAGTGGACCAATCCAGGGTTGGGGAATGGTGTTGAAGGCAGGGTAGTCCAAGGAGAATTTCGGAAGTGCAATTGGGGAGGACCAAAAACTCAATTTTCTCGTGATGAGGTCCGATGCACATTAGGAGGGGCTCCGTGCGGAGACGTATGGTACAGTCCAATCTTTCATTGTTAACACAATTGATGTAGAGGGGTCTGGCGAGACTGGTCACCGGGATGTTGAACCTGTTGATGAGAGAGGCCAGAATAAAATTTCCTGCAGATCCGGAATCCAAGAAGGCCATAGTAGAGAAGGAGAAGGTAGAGGCAGATATCCGCACAGGCACAGTAAGACGTGGAGAAGCAGAGTTGACATCAAGGACTGTCTCACCTTTGTGCGGAGTCAGCGTACGTCTTTCCAGGCGGGGAGGACGGATAGGACAATCCTTCAGGAAGTGTTCGGTACCGGCACAGTACAGGCAGAGATTCTCCATGCGGCGTCGTGTCCTCTCTTGAGGTGTCAGGCGAGACCGGTCGACCTGCATAGCCTCCACGGCGGGAGGCACAGGAACGGATTGCAGGGGACCAGAGGAGAGAGGAGCCGGGGAGAGAAAACGCCTCGTGCGAACAAAGTCCATATCCTGGCGGAGCTCCTGACGCCTTTTGGAAAAACGCATGTCAATGCGAGTGGCTAGATGAATGAGTTCATGTAAGTTAGCAGGGATTTCTCGTGCGGCCAGAACATCTTTAATGTTGCTGGATAGGCCTTTTTTAAAGGTCGCGCAGAGGGCCTCATTATTCCAGGATAGTTCTGAAGCAAGAGTACGGATTTGTACGGCGTACTCGCCAACGGAAGAATTACCCTGGACCAGGTTCAACAGGGCAGTCTCAGCAGAAGAGGCTCGGGCAGGTTCCTCAAAGACACTTCGAATTTCTGAGAAGAAGGAGTGTACAGAGGCAGTTACGGGGTCATTGCGGTCCCAGAGCGGTGTGGCCCATGACAGAGCTTTTCCAGACAGAAGGCTGACTACGAAAGCCACCTTAGACCTTTCAGTAGGAAACTGGTCCGACATCATCTCCAAGTGCAGGGAACATTGGGAAAGAAAGCCACGGCAAAATTTAGAGTCCCCATCAAATTTATCCGGCAAGGATAGTCGTAGGCCTGGAGCGGCCACTCGCTGCGGAGGAGGTGCAGGAGCTGGCGGAGGAGATGATTGCTGAAGCTGTGGTAGTAGCTGCTGTAGCATCACGGTCAGTTGAGACAGCTGGTGGCCTTGTTGCGCTATCTGTTGTGACTGCTGGGCGACCACCGTGGTGAGGTCGGCGACAACTGGCAGAGGAACTTCAGCGGGATCCATGGCCGGATCTACTGTCACGATGCCGGCTGGCAGGAGGTGGATCCTCTGTGCCAGAGAGGGATTGGCGTGGACCGTGCTAGTGGACCGGTTCTAAGTCACTACTGGTTTTCACCAGAGCCCGCCGCAAAGCGGGATGGTCTTGCTGCGGCGGTAGTGACCAGGTCGTATCCACTAGCAACGGCTCAACCTCTCTGACTGCTGAAGATAGGCGCGGTACAAGGGAGTAGACAGAAGCAAGGTCGGACGTAGCAGAAGGTCGGGGCAGGCAGCAAGGATCGTAGTCAGGGGCAACGGCAGGAGGTCTGGAACACAGGCTAGGAACACACAAGGAAACGCTTTCACTGGCACAATGGCAACAAGATCCGGCGAGGGAGTGCAGGGGAAGTGAGGTATAAATAGGGAGTGCACAGGTGAACACACTAATTAGAACCACTGCGCCAATCAGCGGCGCAGTGGCCCTTTAAATCGCAGAGACCCGGCGCGCGCGCGCCCTAGGGAGCGGGGCCGCGCGCGCCGAGACAGGACCGACGGAGAGCGAGTCAGGTACGGGAGCCGGGGTGCGCATCGCGAGCGGGCGCCACCCGCATCGCGAATCGCATCCCGGCTGGAGGCGGTATCGCAGCGCACCGGGTCAGAGGATCTGACCGGAGCGCTGCAGTAGCGAGAGTGTAGCGAGCGCTCCGGGGAGGAGCGGGGACCCGGAGCGCTCGGCGTAACAAATACATTTTATAATCCTCCCAGTTCACTGCCCCCATCATGATAAACCGCCCCCTGCTATTATTTTTATAATTTTTTAGTTTTCTACCTTGATATTACTCTGTATTTTCTGCTCAGTCTCAGTCTGATTCACATGTAGGTAGCGGGGAGTCGGCACTCGTTTCGGTAGTGTGGTGCCAGCGGACCAGTAGTCAGCATAGGTAAGTAAAGAAATCCCGGCACTCACGGATATATGCTTAATCACTTCAAGTGTTTTATTCACACATAAAGAAGAGTATTGCGAGTCGCAATACTCTTCTTTATGTGTGAATAAAACACTTGAAGTGATTTAGCATCTATCCGTGAGTGCCGGGATTTCTTTACTTACCTATCAGTCAGATTCACAGACTGGGAAGGGGCGTTCCCCAGCAGGCGTGACATCATCTGAAGCCATACAGGGGAGAACTTCCTCCCTCACTCTGCTACACACAGCCCACAGCAGTTCAGTGTGAGATGAGCTATGATTGGGTAAGGCTGCACTCCAGACTGCATTTCCTGATTTTGGACTTTTGCCAGGCCACCAGAAGTCCAAAGTCTGTGTATAAAGATGGAGGGAAATGTGCCCTGGACAACCAGGGCGACACCTAGTGGCAGATTTTTTAAACAAAAATAAAACATAGAAAACTTTCTTTTTTTTAAGTACCATCAGGAGTACAATAGCAAAAATTTGTTTTAATGACAGCGCCCATTTAAATTAAAGAAGGAAAGACCAGGGAAGAGAAAGAAAAGGCTAAAGGAAAAGGCAAAGAGTAAGAAGGGGGACGCAAAAAGACCATGAGTGGGGAGAATAAATTAAAGCAGAAGGAAAGGCAAAGAAATAGGAAAGAAAACAAAGAGAGGGCTAAAGGAATAAGAAGAGAAAGGTTAAAAGAAAAGGCTAAAGGAAATTAAAAAGAATTATCAAAAGGAAAGATTCCAGGGTATATGGCTATACTGCCGTGGGTGGGTGAAAAGCAAAGAGGAAGGGATTTATGGAAGTAATGCTATCCTCCACCTACTGCAGCATAGCTATGCCCCCTGGAGATCAAGGGACTTGTGACATATTGTCTATGACCACATAGAATGCTGGGAAAGGTCAGAGACAACAGTAAAATTAAAACACTTGCACCCCCTTGTGACGTGACACCACACCCCCTCCATTCATGAATATGTGAGGGGGCATGTTAGCCATCAAGCCCCCTCCTGCAGACATGAATGGAGGGGGCGTGGTGTCACATCACAAGGGGGTATGGCGGCGTCACATCACGGTCACTGACGCCGAAACCCAGCATTCTAAACTATGTTCAGAACGCTGGGTGCTGCACAGAGATCGTGGGGGTCCAAGTGGCCAGACCCCTGCGATCAGACATTATATCCCCTATCTTTGCATAGGGGATAAGATGTCTAGGGGCGGAGTACCCCTTTAATACTTGTAATCAAACAGGTGAGATGTGGTTGTCTTTTGTGCATTATATGCATGAATAGCTGGTTTACAAAAAAATAAAACCTTATCCCTCTTCCCCAACCTCTTTCCCCCTGTGTATCTGTGTGTCTGTGAGTGTGCTGTCTTATCTCCCCTTCCTCTCGTTTTTTCGCTTCGTTGCACTTCTGCTATTTACATCTTGTGTATCTAGCGAGTCATTCTCGTCTATACTCTCTCTCTCTCTTTTATAGTACTGCGAGCTGAATCTGATTGCACCTTATACAGTATCTGCTTCATATGTTCTGTTTCTTGTTTGATGCACTTATATTTTACTGTTAGCGTGTACCAGTTGGATTCTACGCCCTTTGTACTTTTGGTCTCCTTAGACCAATGGGCTCCAAAGTAGTTGCTATGATTTCATGTACACCTGTTATTTCTTTGTTAATAAAATTTCTTTTGAATATGAAAAAAAAAAAAAAACCTTATATGGAATGTAAAGCGTAAGAGATAATAAAAGGTAAAAAAAATTAAGTTTAAAAAATAAATAAAAATGTAAATGGATAGTTATGAAAGTACAGTTTCCTATATAGTTAATAAGTAGTAAGAACATGGAGACCCTCTGTGATTCACCTTTTATCTTCCTTTATAATATTTATGGTGTAAACTAGAATTCTTCCATTTTAGGTTGTACTACTGGTAACATCACAGCTGACAATGTGAATGACAACCTGCTCCCAGTGACTTATACTGCACAACAATTAGATGCCTGCCTGAACAACGATATACTGGTGAATTACCTGTCAGTACTGAGCAGTAAGATCTTCACCAATGACCAACTCCTCGTCCTGAAGAATAAGCTCGATGCGGTAAGTTACCCCATTCTCACCAATTTTGCCGATCCTTCGAGATTTGTACTTCACCCATAACTCGAGTCACACATTATAATAGCATGAACAATGCAGGAAAGATGTTTAAATTAAATGGTTATTCCCAAATAAATGATCCAGGGGATAGGGAATTAGAGTCAAATCGTGAGGGGTCTGTCCGAACCCTGGGACCCCTAACTTTCTTTGGCAGCTCCATAGACAATGGAATCTTTGGCATTCAAAACAATGGAATCAGGGCCCTGATTTGGAGATCGCAGGAGGTCCCAGCGGTGAGACCAGCCCCCCGTCACCTGACACATATCCCCTAAGAAGATCATTTCAAGGGGTACTCCGGTGGAACATATTGTTTTTCTAATCGACTGGCTCCAGAAAGTTATAAGATTTGTAAATTACTTCTATTTAAAACTCTTAATCCTTCCAGTACTTATCAGCTGCTGTATGCTGCAGAGGAAGTTGTGTAGTTCTTCCCAGTCTGAACACAGTGCTCTCTGTCCGTGTCAGGAACTGTCCAGAGTTGGAGCAAATACCCATAGCAAACCTCTTCTGCTCTGGACAGTTCCTGACATGGACAGAGGTGCCAGCAGTGAGCACTGTGGTCAGACAAATAAGAACTACACAACTTCCTCTGTAGTATACAGCAGCTGATAAGTACTGGAAGGATTAAGATTTTTTAATATAAGAAATTTACAAATCTGTATCTGTATTTTTTTCCCGCCGGAGTACCCCTTGTAGTCGGAACACTCCTTTATGTTATTCCTGTTCTTTCTCAAGATGGAGCACAGATTTCATATTACTGTGGGAGGGGATTGCTTTTCTGCTTATTATGGCACTCTGTGGAGTAATTCTTATAATAGCAGTGATGCAACTGCATTGACTTCATGTACTGACTATGGGTTGTGTCTTCTTCCCCAGCTCTATCCTTCAGGTTACCCAGATACCATCCTATCCAGCCTCGGTGCTATCACTAAAGTATGTGGAGACGCTGACGTGAACAAGTGGAGCATAGGTTCTGTGGACACCTTCAGCAGTTTGCTTGCTGCTGGGCCTTCTGCTAGTCTGGTAAATGAAAAACTCACTGTATACCATTGTTGGTTTAAGAGCTTAGCCCACTTCTTATGCATTGGTAGCTGGCTGTGTATTCGTGATGACTCTGATCCTGGTTGTTCAAGTATCTAGATGCTATGGTCAATAGTGACCACAGAATGTAGACAGTTAGACAGGTGGGGCTCTCCTCCGTCACTCAATCACCATCCCGGTGGCGCCCTCGTAGGGTGCTATTGGGTTGATATGATAGCTGAGGACCTAGTGAAGGCCTCCAGGCCTGCCATGATTGTACTGCTATAATGTGCACCCTGCCAGACACAAGGTATAATAGGATATCAGTATAATGACAGTACGCTGCAATACATTAGTTATTGCAATGTACTGCCCAAGCAATTGCATGTTCTCTATGGTGACTTAGGTAGGTGACATAGTATACATACCTAATGTTAGAATGGCTGTTTTTTGTTCACCGCACCTCATTAAAAAAGGGATCAAAATGTAATTTGTAGCCCAAAATGGTATCACAAAAAATATATATATAAACACGGTCACAGCTCAGCTCAACTGCAGTATATATCAGTCCCTGTCTTGGAGCACAGGTGGTCAGAGCACACCATACAATTCATACCTTGGTAATACGTCACACAGCGGCTCAGCTAATCGGTAATGTCCCGCCTCAGCCGGTGATTGGCTGAGCACCAGTGTGACGTATTAAGCCCTGCAACCAGGAAGACAACCAGGGCCAGGGCTCAATATGTCATATTGCTGCTCAGCCTATCACTAGCTGTGATTAGCTGAGCCGCAGTGTCATATGCAGGAAGAAGACCGCAGCGGGGGTCGGGAGTGGGATACCAGAAGTGACAGGTAAAAAAAAAAATGGGCATCCCGTAGTTCTCCTTCAACTTCATGACTATGAGAAATAAAGGCAAGATTTGGAGCTTAACCAATTAACATTTCCCCTCTCTTCTACCATTTCAGGCCAGTAGTATAATTACAAAATATATTCGTTTGGGGAATCCGATAAATGCAGCTGCTCTAAATGTGATCGGGAGTCAATACATCTGCCTCCTGAGCAGCGCTCAACTGAGCCTCATCACCACCACTGCTATAAGGTGAGTGCTCCTCAAACATCAACCTGCAAAGAGGCTGCAGGCTTCAGATATAGATATTTCTATTCAATGCATCCCTAACTAATATACTCTACCATCAATGTCTTCTGCAGTGATGCCAAAGCCCTGGACGTTTCCGCATGTAACCAATCTGTAAAAGATGCCCTGTACACTACGGCAAAGGCGGCCTACCAGGCACAGAATAGCCAGGTGTCTATCTACTACAACCTCATAAAGCCATATCTGGGTGAGTAACTCATCAGTGCACACAATACAATTTCACGATGGACTTTATACAATTAATCTAATACCTGATATAAATGGCGCGAACTACAGGTGGAGCACCGGCCGCAGACCTCAAGTCCCTGGCTGCAATGAGTCCCAGCATGGACGTAGGAACCTTTGTGAAGTTGAATCCATCTGCTGTATTGGTGAGTCTGAAATCAGAAAATTGATGCTCTACAGGTTTTTCACCTTCCTCACCAGGTGTTGGCGCTGTTGGCACTGGGGATTTACTGTAAGCTTTGTTAGCTAAATACTACATTAAATTCACTGGACACAAAAAGCATTATATAGCAGGGCAACTATGCCCATACAAAGTTTATAGCATCTATATATAGTATCAGGATATATATGTTTAGGGGTACTCTGCTGAAAATTTTTTTTATTATTATTTTATTTGTAAATGACTTCTATTAAAAAATCTTAATCCTTCTAGTACTTCTAAGCGTCTGTATGCTCCACAAGAAGGTATTTTCTTTTTTGAATTTCCTTTCTGTCTGACCACAGTGCTCTCTGCTGACACCTCTGTCCATTTTAGGAACTATCCAGAGTAGGAGCAAATCCCCAGAGCAGACCTATCCTGCTCTGGACAGTTCCTGACCTGGACAGAGGTGTCAGCAGAGAGCACTGTGGTCAGACAGAAAGGAAATTAAAAAAGAAAAGAACTTCCTGTGGAGCATACAGCAGCTAATAAGTACTGTAAGAATTAGGTTTTTTAATAGAAGTAACTTACAAATCTGTTTAACTTTCTGTCATCAGTTGATTTTAAAAAATAATATTTTCCAGTGGTGTACCCCTTTAAGTTTGAAGCTGCCATAACATGTCCGTCACTTGTTCCTCCAGGGTCTGACAGTCAGCGATGTGAAGGGTTTACTTGGCAACAACACGGTAGATCTGAAGACTCAACTAAGCAACAGCGTCGTGAGCAACTGGATCGCCATACAGAAACAGTCTGATCTGGACACCCTGGGCCTGGGCATCCAGGGGGGAATACGGGACGTCGCAACAACAACACCTACGACAACTAAGACTACGAGTAAGAACATCTTCTTTTTTTTTTTTTGCTATTCCAAAAACAAAGAATGTATCAAGAAGGAGTCGCTGGCATCAAATGAAACGTGTTTGGGTGTAATGATGATGTATGGAAGGGATTATAACATTAAAGTAAAAAGATAAGTTTAGGCTGCATTCACACTACGTTTTGTACATACGGGTGCCGGATCAGGCGGGGGAAGGGGCAAACCGGGCGCTCCCGTACCCCAGCCGGATCAGCCCATGACTCCATTTACTTTAATGATCCGACCGGAGTCAAACGGTGACTCCGGTCGGCTAAGTTTTGACCCGTATGCGGTTTCCTGAGCGGACCTAAAACCGTAGTATACTACGGTTTTACGTCCGGTCCAAAACCGGATACGGGTCCAAACTTAGCCGACCAGAGTCACCGTTTGATTCCGGTCGGATCATTAAAGTAAATGGAGTCATGGGCTGATCCGGCTGGGGTACGGGAGCGCCCGGTTTGCCCCTCCCCCCGCCGGATCCGGCACCCGTATGTACAAAACGTGGTGTGAATGCAGCCTTACTGGGGAAGGCTGTACAAAGGAAAGGAGGCTCTAGTACCCTGTTGGGCACCTCTAGCCTGAATACAAGATGAGATATAATGGGATACATGCAGACATATAGGTTCTGTATTGTATCCTGTGGCACATTTGCCCACAGATGTTACAGCTGGGCCTGTAGATCCTGCACACTCTTAGGTTGCTTAAAGGGGTACTCTAGTGGAAAAAAAAATATTTTTAATCAACTGGTGCCAGAAAGTTAAACAGATTTGTAAATTACTTCTATTAAAAAATCTTAATCCTTCCAGTACTTATTAGCTGCTGAATGCTACAGAGGAAATTATTTTCTTTTTGGAACAAAGAGCTCTCTGCTGACATCTCTGTCCAGAGTAGGAGAAAATCCCCATAGCAAACATATGCTGCTCTGGACAGTTCCTAAAATGTGTATAATGAAGAGACAGGAGAGTGTAATGAAGAGACAGGAGAGTGTAATGAAGAGACAGGAGAGTGTAATGAAGAGACAGGAGGTGTGTAATGAGAGACGGGTGTGTAATGAAGAGAAAGGAGGGTGTAATGAGAGACAGGTGTGTAATGAAGAGACAGGAGAGTGTAATGTAGAGACGGGAGGGTGTAATGAAGAGACGGGAGGGTGTAATGAAGAGACGGGAGGGTGTAATGAAGAGACGGGAGGGTGTAATGAAGAGATGGGAGGGTGTAATGAAGAGACGGGAGGGTGTAATGAAGAGACAGAAGGGTGTAAAGAGAGACGGGTGTGTAATGAAAAGACAGGAGAGTAAAATGAAGAGACAGGAGGTGTGTAATGAGAGATGGGTGTGTAATGAAGAGACAGGAGGTGTGTAATGAAGAGACAGGAGAGTAAAATGAAGAGACAGGAGGTGTGTAATGAGAGATGGGTGTGTAATGAAGAGACAGGAGGTGTGTAATGAAGAGACAGGAGGTGTGTAATGAGAGATGGGTGTGTAATGAAGAGACAGGAGGTGTGTAATGAAGAGACAGGAGGTGAGTAATGAAGAGACCCCCTGTGAAGAGACAAGTGGATAATGAAGAAACAGGGGTTTGTAAGAAGAAATAAGGGCATCATGAAGATAGAAGGTGGTGTAATGAATTGACAGTGGGATTTACTTTTTTGTTATTAGAAGGACTCTTACTAACACTTTCGTATTTAGGGCTTAGAAGGTGAACTTATACTTTAAGTAAGGCCAAAGAGAAAGTTTTTCAAAGGTCACAGGTTAGGAAACATGGAAACCTTTTTTGCATATCAGGCCGATTTTTTATTTGAATGCAGTGTTTTTCAACCAGGGTGCTTCCTGCTGTTGCAAAACTACAACTCCCAGCATGCCCGGACAGCCGTTGGTTGTAGTTGGTTGTAGCTTTGCAACAGCTGGAGGCACCCTGGTTGGGAAATACTGTTCTAATGTGTTGTTCTTACCCCCACACAGGCTCTTCGGCTTCTGTTCTTGCTCACGGGCTCTTAGTCCTGTTGGCCGTTTTTGGAACATTCCTTCTTACCGAAGACCTGATGCAGAAGACAATATCATGAGGACTCAACAGCAAGATTCCACAAATTATCCAAGATTAGAAAAACATGGTTACAAGAAATCAATGGAGACAAGTCTTATTGTCACCGCTGGATTACTGTACACTTTGAATATATCTAATCAATATTATCTGATGTAAAAAAAAGGAATTGTTTTCAGAAGAGAGCAGGCATGTTTTTTTTTTGTTTTGTATTTTTTGGATAACCCTGTTAACACACCTACCTCTTCACGTTAAAGTGTAATTCCACTTTCAGAAATGCTTAACGGAGTACTCCACCCCAAGACATCTTATCACCTATCCAAAGTATAATGCATAAATGTCTGATTGTGGGCGGTCTGGCCGCTGGGAAATTAAACAAATTAAACAAAACTTTTTTTTTTAAATCAACTGGTGCCAGAAAGTTAAACATATTTGTAAATCACTTCTATTAAAAAATATCAATCCTTCCAGTACCTTTTAGGGGCTGTATACTAATACAAATGCTTTTCTTTTCGGATTTCTCTTCTGTCACGACCACAGTGCTCTTTGCTGACCTCTGCTGTCCTTTTTAGGAACTGTCCAAAGCAGGGGAAAATCCCCATAGCAAACATATGCTGCTCTGGACAGTTCCTAAAATGGACAGCAGAGAGAACTGTGGTTGTGACAGAAGAGAAATCCAAAAAGAAAAGCATTTCCTCTGTAGTATACAGCCCTTAAAAAGTACTGGAAGGATTAAGATTTTTTAATAGAAGTAATTTACAAATCTGTTTAACATTCTAGCAGTTTATTTAAAAAAAAATAAATAAAAAGTTTTCCACGGGAGTACCCCTTTAACTTTCAGGCACCAGTAGATTGAAAAAGGGTACTCCACCTCTAGACATTGGAGGTCATGATGTCACGCCACATCCCATCAATGCAATTCTGTGGGAGGGGGCGTGGCATCCCGCTCCAAGCAGAGTACCCCTTTAACCCCTCCCTGACTAGTTTTTAAAAGAAGTAAATTGCAGGACTACCCCGTTAACTTTGATTTATTGTATTTGTATCATTTTTGTGTTAGAACCATTCTGTAACTTGTAGGTTAACCAATCAGACAAATTGATCAAAAATCTGATTAATAGCGCACACTAGAGAACTGTGGGCAGAGAACAAGGGGCCTTGGCAGTCTCTCTGTATTACTACTGTATTAATCAGATTTTTTGTGGGGAGTTAAATTAAAGGGGTATTCCTGGCAAAAACATTTTATCCCCTATCCAAAGGATAGGGGATAAGATGTCTGATCGCGGGGGGCCCGCTGCTGGGACCCCCCATGATCTCCCTGCTTGACCCGCATTCACGGCCGCCACGCCCCCTCCCATAGACATGAATGGAGGGGGCGTGGCTTGACGTCACGTCCCCAGTCTCGGAAACCCGGAGGTTTCCAAAACTAGAGACGCAGTCCCTGCATGGAATGCGGGTGATGCAGGGAGATCATGGGGGGTCCCAGCAGCCCCCCGCAATCAGACATCATATCCCCTATCCTTTGGATAGGGGATTAAACGTTTTTGCCCGGAATACCCCTTTAAGAATCTTCAGTTAAATGATCATGGATACTCTGAAGCTGTATTGTGTCAAGCAGTTGCTTAGCGCTACTCTTATGCTTTGCTAACTTGATTTATGTAAATGAATTGTAGACAGGATGTTAGCTGTGTGCAGGAAAAGGGCTCTCCTTATAGTCTAAATTAATAAATGCTTCACATAAAGTCAATTGGGTTTAACTGAACTTACTGGGTACAGGAGAAGCTGTGGTGTGACAGCGAATGACTATGTCCTGTGAGGAACCCAACGCTGTTAAGATACCTCAGGGGCGGAAACCACTTTGCATAATGTATTTGTATAAAAATAGTGCAATACTCCAAAATGGCTGCTTTTAATTTATTTTATATGTGGGGTCGGGGCGCAATGCAGGGTAGATGCAGGGCAGATGTTATGGCCCAAGGGGCAGATGGTATTAACCCCTTCTTGACGTGACGCCAGGGCGTGGTTTAGCCTTAACCACCCAAAGGTAATACTGCTGAATCTGGGTTAGGCAGGGGCGATGAAGACACCAACGTCAGATTAAAGGAGTAGTCCAGTGGTGACCCAGTGGTGAACAACGTATCCCCTATCCTAAGGATAGGGGATAAGTTTGAGATTGCGGGGGGTCCGACCGCTGGGGCCCCCTGCGATCTCCTGTACGGAGCCCCGACAGCCCGCGGGAAGGGAGCGTGTCGACCTTCGCACGAAGCGGCGGCCGACACGCCCCCTCAATACAACTCTATGGCAGAGCCGAAGCGCTGCCTTCGGCAATCTCCGGCTCTGCCATAGAGATGTATTGAGGGGGCGTGTCAGCCGCCGCTTCGTGCGGGGGTCGACACCCGACATCTGGCCGGAGAGCCTGGCCCCGTACAGAGAGATCGCAGGGGGCCCCAGCGGTCGGACCCCCCGCGATCTCAAACTTATCCCCTATCCTTAGGATAGGGGATACGTTTTTCACCACTGGACTACCCCTTTAAGGATAACGCAGCTTTACTGAGGCAAGACAGGGGGACCTCGCAGACTTGCAGTAGTTAGACTGACTTTAGTGCAGGCCACGGTGACTACAGATGGACTTGACTTGACACAGATGGTGACTGACAATAAGATGACTTGACTGACTGATGACCGACTTGTGGCTGCAGGACTTTAGGCTTGAGGCCTCCAATGCTCTGGACACAGACACCGGAACAACTTGACTGCACATAATGGGGGTATGCTGCAGGGGGAGCCCTGGGGACATGTAGGGACTCTGCCTGATAGGGCAGGAGGACAGTACGGAGCCACATCATCCTGTACTGGGACATCACATATATTTTTAGTTTGTCAATAAAAATATATTTTAAAAAATTGTGTCTGATTTTGTATCATTGATCTGGACAGTAATTCGATTTGACATAAATGTTCATTATCAGTCACACTAATCTATGAGAGGACTGTAAGAAATTCACTTTTACACATCTCTTTCCGGTTATGGGGAAGGGATGGGCCAGAAATTGCTGCTTTTCTCTATTAACCCTAAAGTAATATTGACTGATAAATCCTATATTAGTTATTGTTTAAAATTCAACTCTTGTCTCATCACTAACATACTGTCATTTTCTCTCATACTTTACACTGCAGTTCTGCTTTTTCAGCTAGACTGATGTGTACATGCAAGAAGTCAAAGCAAGGACATAAAGATCTAATGTGTAGAATGTGGGATCTGACTATTTAAAGGGGTATTGCGGTAGAATTATTATTATTTTTTTTAATCAACTGGTCCCAGAAAGTTAAACAAATTTACTAATTACTTCTATATAAAAACCTTAATCCTTCCAGTACTTATCAGCTGCTGTATACTATGGTCAGACTGCGGTCAAACAGAAAAGAAATTAAAAAAAGAAAAGAACTTCCTCTGTAGCATACAGCAGCTGATAAGTACTGGAAGGATTAAGGTTTTTATATAGAAGTAATTTACAAATCTGTTTAATGGAAGTCCGTGACGTCAGGACTCCGCCACCGTGTGACGTCACGCCCGTCCCCTCAATGCAAGTCTATGGGAGGGGGCGTGACTGCCGTCACGCCCCCTCCCATAGACTTGCATTGAGGGGACGGGCGTGACGTCACACAGGGGCGTAGTCCTGATGTCACGGACTTCCGTTCCCGGAGTCGCGACTCAGACCCTCCAGCGGTTCCGGTGAGAACACAGGTGGGTGCCGCAAGCAATAATGCGGGGGTCCCCAGCGGCGGACATTTTGCCAATCATGATAATTCTGACATTGTTTTGTTATCACAAGTTGTACTTCATATACATAGTAAGTAAGCTGATATCATGAAATTTTATGAAGCTCACATAACAGTACTCCATTTCCTCCCACTCCCCTCACATAACAGTACTCAATTTCCTCCCACTCCCCTCACATAACAGTACTCCATTTCCTCCCCCCCCCCCCTCACATAACAGTCCTCCATTTCCTCCCCCCCCCCCCTCACATAACAGTACTCCATTTCCTCCCCCCCTCACATAACAGTACTCCATTTCCTCCCACTCCCCTCACATAACAGTACTCAATTTCCTCCCTCTCCCCTCACATAACAGTACTCCATTTCCTCCCCCCCTCACATAACAGTACTCCATTTCATACCCCCCCCCTCACATAACAGTACTCCATTTCCTCCCTCTCCCCTCACATAACAGTACTCCATTTCCTCCCTCTCCCCTCACATAACAGTACTCCATTTCCTCCCCCCCCCTCACATAACAGTACTCCATTTCCTCCCCCCCCCCTCACATAACAGTCCTCCATTTCCTCCCTCTCCCCTCACATAACAGTACTCCATTTCCTCCCCCCCCCTCACATAACAGTACTCCATTTCCTCCCCCCCCCTCACATAACAGTCCTCCATTTCCTCCCCCCCCCTCACATAACAGTACTCCATTTCCTCCCCCCCTCACATAACAGTACTCCATTTACTCCCACCTCTGCCCTCACATAACAGTACTCCATTCCCCCCCCTCTCACATAACAGTACTCCATTTACTCCCCCCTCACATAACAGTACTCCATTTACTCCCCCTCCTCACATAACAGTACTCCATTTACTCCCCCTCCTCACATAACAGTACTCCATTTCCTCCCCCCTCACATAACAGTACTCCATTTCCTCCCTCTCCCCTCACATAACAGTACTCCATTCCATACCCCCCCTCACATAACAGTACTCCATTTCCTTCCCCCCCCCTCACATAACAGTACTCCCCCCCCTCACATAACAGTACTCCATTTCCTCCCCCCCTCACATAACAGTACTCCATTCCCCCCCCCTCACATAACAGTACTCCATTTCCTCCCTCTCCCCTCACATAACAGTACTCCATTTACTCCCCCCCCCTCACATAACAGTACTCCATTTACTCCCACCTCTGCCCTCACATAACAGTACTCCATTTCCCCCCTCCCCTCACATAACAGTACTCCATTTACTCCCCCCCCCCTCACATAACAGTACTCCATTTCCTCCCCCCCCCCTCACATAACAATACTCCATTTCCTCCCCCCCTCACATAACAGTACTCCATTTACTCCCCCCCTCACATAACAGTACTCCATTTACTCCCCTTCCTCACATAACAGTACTCCATTTCCTCCCACTCCCCTCACATAACAGTACTCCATTTACTCCCCCCCCCTCACATAACAGTACTCCATTTCCTCCCACTCCCCTCACATAACAGTACTCCATTTCCTCCCACTCCCCTCACATAACAGTACTCCATTTCCTCCCCCTCACATAACAGTACTCCATTTACTCCCACTCCCCTCACATAACAGTACTCCATTTCCTCCCCCCCCTCACAGAACAGTACTCCATTTCCTCCCCCCCCTCACATAACAGTACTCCATTTCCTCCCCCCCCTCACATAACAATACTCCATTTCCTCCCCCCCTCACATAACAGTACTCCATTTACTCCCCCCCTCACATAACAGTACTCCATTTACTCCCCTTCCTCACATAACAGTACTCCATTTCCTCCCACTCCCCTCACATAACAGTACTCCATTTACTCCCCCTCCTCACATAACAGTCCTCCATTTCCTCCCACTCCCCTCACATAACAGTACTCCATTTCCTCCCCACCTCACATAACAGTACTCCATTTACTCCCACTCCCCTCACATAACAGTACTCCATTTCCTCCCCCCCCCCTCACAGAACAGTACTCCATTTCCTCCCCCCCCCCTCACATAACAGTACTCCATTTCCTCCCCCCCCTCACATAACAATACTCCATTTCCTCCCCCCCCTCACATAACAGTACTCCATTTACTCCCCCCCTCACATAACAGTACTCCATTTCCTCCCACTCCCCTCACATAACAGTACTCCATTTCCTCCCCCCCTCACATAACAGTACTCCATTTACTCCCCTTCCTCACATAACAGTACTCCATTTCCTCCCACTCCCCTCACATAACAGTACTCCATTTCCTCCCCCCCTCACATAACAGTACTCCATTTACTCCCCTTCCTCACATAACAGTACTCCATTTACTCCCACTCCCCTCACATAACAGTACTCCATTTACTCCCCCTCCTCACATAACAGTCCTCCATTTCCTCCCACTCCCCTCACATAACAGTACTCCATTTACTCCCAACTCTGCCCTCACATAACAGTACTCCATTCCCCCCCCCTCACATAACAGTACTCCATTTACTCCCCCCTCACATAACAGTACTCCATTTACTCCCCCCTCACATAACAATACTCCATTTCCCCCCCCCCTCACATAATAGTACTCCATTTCCTCCCCCCCTCACATAACAGTACTCCATTTACTCCCCCCTCACATAACAGTACTCCATTTACTCCCCCCTCACATAACAGTACTCCATTTACTCCCCCCTCACATAACAGTACTCCATTTACTCCCCCCTCACATAACAGTACTCCATTTACTCCCCCCTCACATAACAGTACTCCATTTACTCCCCCCTCACATAACAGTACTCCATTTACTCCCCCCTCACATAACAGTACTCCATTTACTCCCCCTCCTCACATAACAGTACTCCATTTACTCCCCCCTCACATAACAGTACTCCATTTCCTCCCCCCCCTCACATAACAATACTCCATTTCCTCCCCCCCTCACATAACAGTACTCCATTTACTCCCCCCTCACATAACAGTACTCCATTTACTCCCCCCTCACATAACAGTACTCCATTTACTCCCCCTCCTCACATAACAGTACTCCATTTACTCCCCCCTCACATAACAGTACTCCATTTCCTCCCCCCCCTCACATAACAATACTCCATTTCCTCCCCCCCTCACATAACAATACTCCATTTCCTCCCCCCCTCACATAACAATACTCCATTCCCCCCCCCCACCTCACATAACAATACTCCATTTACTCCCCCCTCACATAACAGTACTCCATTTCCTCCCCCCCCTCACATAACAATACTCCATTTCCTCCCCCCTCACATAACAGTACTCCATTTCCTCCCCCCCCCTCACAGAACAGTACTCCATTTCCTCCCCCCCCCCCTCACAGAACAGTACTCCATTTCCTCCCCCCCCCCTCACAGAACAGTACTCCATTTCCTCCCCCCCCCTCACATAACAGTACTCCATTTCCTCCCCCCCCCTCACAGAACAGTACTCCATTTCCTCCCCCCACCTCACAGAACAGTACTCCATTTCCTCCCCCCCCCTCACAGAACAGTACTCCATTTCCTCCCCCCCCTCACAGAACAGTACTCCATTTCCTCCCCCCACCTCACAGAACAGTACTCCATTTCCTCCCCCCCCCCTCACAGAACAGTACTCCATTTCCTCCCCCCACCTCACAGAACAGTACTCCATTTCCTCCCCCCCCCCCTCACAGAACAGTACTCCATTTACTCCCCCCCCCTCACAGAACAGTACTCCATTTCCTCCCCCCACCTCACAGAACAGTACTCCATTTCCTCCCCCCCCCCCTCACAGAACAGTACTCCATTTCCTCCCCCCCCTCACAGAACAGTACTCCATTTCCTCCCCCCCCTCACAGAACAGTACTCCATTTCCTCCCCCCACCTCACAGAACAGTACTCCATTTCCTCCCCCCCCTCACAGAACAGTACTCCATTTCCTCCCCCCCCTCACAGAACAGTACTCAATTTCCTCCCCCCCCCCCTCACAGAACAGTACTCCATTCAAGTTCCCATCTCACCCAGTGCAGCACATCTTCCCCACAGCAGCTCCTGTCCCTGTGTTGTCAGGAGGAGCAGTGAGGAGGATGCAGAGAGTGTCCACAGAGGTGAGTGTCCTGTCTGTACAGATCCTAGTAGTCTCTATGGAGGAGATTTATCAGAACCTGTGCAAAGGAAAAGTTGCCCAGTTGCCCATAGCAACCAATCAGATGGCTCCTTTCCTTTTTCATAGCCCTTGTTAAAAACAATAGTAGCGATCTGATTGGTTGCTATTAGCAACTGGGCAACTTTTCCTCTGCACATGTTTTGATAAATCTCCCCTTACAGCCCCCGAACCTCTGCTCACTGGGCCAGTCCAGAGGAAAAGTCGCTGAGTTGCCCATAGAAACCAGATCGCTTCTTTCAGGCTTTTTTTTTTTTTTTAAATGAAAGAAGTGATCTGATTGGTTGCTATGGGCAACTCAGCAACTTTTCCTCTGGACAGGTTTTGATAAATCTCCCCCACTGTGTCAGCCTGTCAGGAGTCCCAGGACCTGTGTGTGACCCTGCAGCTGCAGTGCCCAGAGGTCCTGACAGGCTGATACAGTGACCTGTCAGGACTCAGGCAGCCTGTCCTCCAGACCCTGACGGCCCACAGGAATTTACAGTCCAGCTCTGTCAATAACAACCATTCCTGTCACTGTATCACAAGGTATATACAACCAATATATTGACATGCGACTGTCACAGAGAAGTATTATGGTAATAAGCTACGGTAAATACATTATGTCTGGAGGAGACCAGGCACTGCCCATCACCTGCCCAATACCATCCCTACAGTGATCATGGTGGGGGCAGCATCATGTCTGGAGGAAACCAGGCACTGCCCATCACCTGCCCAATACCATCCCTACAGTGATCATGGTGGGGGCAGCATCATGTCTGGAGGAAACCAGGCACTGCCCATCACCTGCCCAATACCATCCCTACAGTGATCATGGTGGGGGCAGCATCATGTCTGGAGAAAACCAGGCACTGCCCATCACCTGCCCAATACCATCCCTACAGTGATCATGGTGGGGGCAGCATCATGTCTGGAGGAAACCAGGCACTGCCCATCACCTGCCCAATACCATCCCTACAGTGATCATGGTGGGGGCAGCATCATGTCTGGAGAAAACCAGGCACTGCCCATCACCTGCCCAATACCATCCCTACAGTGATCATGGTGGGGGCAGCATCATGTCTGGGGGAAACCAGGCACTGCCCATCACCTGCCCAATACCATCCCTACAGTGATCATGGTGGGGACAGCATCAGGTCTGGAGGAAACCAGGCACTGCCCATCACCTGCCCAATACCATCCCTACAGTGATCATGGTGGGGGCAGCATCATGTCTGGGGGAAACCAGGCACTGCCCATCACCTGCCCAATACCATCCCTACAGTGATCATGGTGGGGGCAGCATCATGTCTGGGGGAGACCAGGCACTGCCCATCACCTGCCCAATACCATCCCTACATTGATCATGGTGGGGGCAGCATCATGTCTGGGGGAGACCAGGCACTGCCCATCACCTGCCCAATACCATCCCTACAGTGATCATGGTGGGGGCAGCATCATGTCTGGAGGAAACCAGGCACTGCCCATCACCTGCCCAATACCATCCCTACAGTGATCATGGTGGGGGCAGCATCATGTCTGGAGGAAACCAGGCACTACCCATCACCTGCCCAATACCATCCCTACAGTGATCATGGTGGGGGCAGCATCATGTCAGGAGGAAACCAGGTACTGCCTATCACCTGTCCAATACCATCCCTACAGTGATCATGGTGGGGGCAGCATCATGTCTGGAGGAAACCAGGCACTACCCATCACCTGCCCAATACCATCCCTACAGTGATCATGGTGGGGGCAGCATCATGTCAGGAGGAAACCAGGCACTGCCCATTACCTGCCCAATGCCAAATGGCTTCCACAGACCGTCTCTATTCAACCTGACAGAGCTGGTGTCACGATGCCGGCTGGCAGGTAGTGGATCCTCTGTGCCAGAGAGGGATTGGCGTGGACCGTGCTAGAGGATCGGTTCTAAGTCACTACTGGTTTTCACCAGAGCCCGCCGCAAAGCGGGATGGTCTTGCTGCGGCGGTAGTGACCAGGTCGTATCCCCTAGCAACGGCTCAACCTCTCTGGCTGCTGAAGATAGGCGCGGTACAAGGGAGTAGACAGAAGCAAGGTCGGACGTAGCAGAAGGTCGGGGCAGGCAGCAAGGATCGTAGTCAGGGGCAACGGCAGAAGGTCTGGAATCACAGGCAAGGAACACACAAGGAACGCTTTCACTGGCACTAGGGCAACAAGATCCGGCGAGGGAGTGAAGGGGAAGTGAGGTGATATAGGGAAGTGCACAGGTGTAAACACTAATTGGAACCACTGCACCAATCAGCGGTGCAGTGGCCCTTTAAATCGCAAAGACCCGGCGCGCGCGCGCCCTAGGGAGCGGGGCCGCGCGCGCCGGGACAGAACTGACGGGGAGCGAGTAAGGTACGGGAGCCGGGGTGCGCATCGCGAGCGGGCGCTACCCGCATCGCGAATCGCATCCCGGCCGGAGGTAGTAACGCAGCGCCCCGGGTCCGTGGAACCGACCGGGGCGCTGCAGTGAGGGAAGTGTAGCGAGCGCTCCGGGGAGGAGCGGGGACCCGGAGCGCTCGGCGTAACAGTACCCCCCCCCTTGGGTCTCCCCCTCTTCTTGGGGCCTGAGAACCTGAGGATCAGACTTTTGTCCAGGATATTGTCCTCAGGTTCCCAGGACCTCTCTTCTGGACCACAACCCTCCCAATCCACTAAAAAAAAAGTTCTTCCCCTGACCTTTTTAGAGGCCAAAATCTCTTTGACAGAGAAGATGTCCGAGGAGCCGGAAACAGGAGTGGGAGGAACAGATTTAGGAGAAAAACGGTTGAGGATGAGAGGTTTAAGAAGAGAGACGTGAAAGGCATTAGGGATACGAAGAGAAGGAGGAAGAAGAAGTTTGTAAGAGACAGGATTAATTTGACACAAAACTTTAAAAGGACCAAGATAGCGTGGTCCCAACTTATAGCTCGGGACACGGAAACGGACATATTTAGCGGAGAGCCATACCTTGTCTCCAGGGGAAAAAATGGGAGGAGCTCTTCTTTTCTTATCTGCGAATCTCTTCATGCGAGAAGAAGCCTGTAAGAGAGAATTTTGGGTCTCTTTCCATATGGTGGAAAGATCACGAGAAATTTCATCCACAGCGGGCAGACCAGAGGGCAAGGGGGTAGGGAGGGGGGGAAGAGGGTGACGGCCGTACACCACGAAAAACGGAGATTTGGAGGAAGATTCAGAGATTCTGAAATTATACGAGAATTCGGCCCAAGGTAGAAGATCTGCCCAGTCATCCTGGCGGGAGGAAACAAAATGTCGTAAATAGTCACCCAAGATCTGGTTAATTCTCTCTACTTGTCCATTGGATTGAGGATGGTATGCAGAAGAAAAATTTAATTTAATCTTGAGTTGTTTACAGAGAGCCCTCCAGAATTTAGACACAAATTGGACGCCTCTATCCGAGACGATCTGTGTAGGCAACCCGTGAAGACGAAAAATGTGTACAAAAAATTGTTTAGCCAACTGAGGCGCTGAAGGAAGACCAGGAAGAGGGATGAAATGTGCCATTTTGGAGAATCGATCAACGACCACCCAAATAACAGTGTTGCCATGGGATGGGGGTAAGTCAGTAATAAAATCCATACCAATCAGAGACCAAGGTTGTTCGGGGACAGGTAGAGGATGAAGAAAACCAGCGGGCTTCTGGCGAGGAGTCTTATCCCGGGCACAGATAGTGCAGGCTCGCACAAAGTCCACCACATCAGTCTCTAGAGTCGGCCACCAATAGAAGCGAGAGATGAGTTGCACAGATTTCTTGATGCCCGCATGACCTGCGAGATGGGAGGAGTGACCCCATTTGAGGATCCCAAGGCGTTGGCGTGGAGAAACAAAGGTCTTTCCTGGAGGAGTTTGCCTGATGGAGGCTGGAGAAGTGGAAATCAGGCAGTCAGGAGGAATGATGTGTTGAGGAGAGAGTTCAATTTCAGAGGCATCTGAGGAACGAGAGAGAGCATCGGCCCTAATGTTTTTATCAGCAGGCCGAAAGTGAATTTCAAAATTAAATCGGGCAAAGAACAGAGACCACCTGGCCTGACGAGGATTCAGCCGTTGGGCAGACTGGAGGTAGGAGAGGTTCTTGTGATCGGTGTAAATAATAACTGGAAATCTTGATCCCTCCAGCAGATGCCTCCATTCCTCAAGTGCTAATTTAATGGCTAGAAGCTCTCGATCCCCGATGGAGTAGTTCCTCTCCGCCGGAGAGAAGGTCCTGGAAAAAAAACCACAAGTAACAGCATGCCCGGAAGAGTTTTTTTGTAGAAGGACAGCTCCAGCTCCCACTGAGGAGGCATCAACCTCCAATAGGAAGGGTTTAGATGGGTCAGGTCTGGAGAGCACGGGAGCCGAAGAAAAGGCAGACTTGAGTCGTTTAAAGGCGTCTTCCGCTTGAGGAGGCCAAGACTTGGGATCGGCATTTTTTTTTGTTAAAGCCACAATAGGAGCCACAATGGTAGAAAAATGTGGAATAAATTGCCTGTAATAATTGGCGAACCCCAAAAAACGTTGGATGGCACGGAGTCCGGAGGGGCGTGGCCAATCTAAGACGGCAGAGAGTTTATCTGGGTCCATTTGTAGTCCCTGGCCAGAGACCAAGTATCCTAGAAAAGGAAGAGATTGGCATTCAAACAGACATTTCTCTATTTTGGCATAGAGTTGATTATCACGAAGTCTCTGAAGAACCATACGGACATGCTGGCGGTGTTCTTCAAGATTGGCAGAAAAAATCAGGATATCGTCCAGATATACAACAACACAGGAGTATAGTAGATCACGAAAAATTTCATTAACAAAGTCTTGGAAGACGGCAGGGGCGTTGCATAGACCAAAGGGCATGACCAGATACTCAAAGTGTCCATCTCTGGTGTTAAATGCCGTTTTCCATTCATCCCCCTCTCTGATGCGGATGAGATTATAAGCACCTCTTAAGTCCAGTTTGGTAAAAATATGGGCACCTTGGAGACGATCAAAGAGTTCAGAGATGAGGGGTAGGGGGTAGCGGTTCTTAACCGTGATTTTATTAAGACCGCGGTAGTCAATGCAAGGACGTAGAGAGCCATCTTTTTTGGACACAAAGAAAAATCCGGCTCCGGCAGGAGAGGAGGATTTACGGATAAAGCCCTTTTTTAAATTTTCTTGGACGTATTCAGACATGGCAAGAGTCTCTGGGACGGACAGAGGATAGATTCTGCCCCGGGGTGGAGTAGTGCCCGGGAGGAGGTCAATGGGACAATCATAAGGCCTGTGAGGAGGTAGAGTCTCAGCTTGTTTTTTGCAAAAAACGTCCGCAAAGTCCATATAGGCCTTAGGGAGACCGGTTACATGAGGAAGCACAGGGACACGGCAAGGTTTACTGGGAACCGGTTTTAAGCAGTCCTTGGAACAAGAGGGCCCCCAACTCTTGATCTCCCCAGTGGACCAATCCAGGATTGGGGAATGGAGTTGAAGCCAGGGAAGTCCAAGAAGGATTTCAGAAGTGCAATTGGGGAGGACCAACAGTTCAATCCTCTCGTGATGAGATCCGATGCACATTAGAAGGGGCTCCGTGCGGAAACGTATAGTACAGTCCAATCTTTCATTGTTTACACAATTGATGTAGAGGGGTCTGGCGAGACTGGTCACCGGGATGTTGAACCTGTTGACTAGAGAGGCTAAGATGAAATTTCCTGCAGATCCAGAGTCCAGGAAGGCCACAGCAGAGAAGGAGAAGGCAGAGGCAGACATCCGCACAGGCACAGTAAGACGTGGAGAAGCAGAGTAGACATCAAGGACTGTCTCACCTTTGTGCGGAGTCAGCGGACGTCTTTCCAGGCGGGGAGGACGGATAGGACAATCCTTCAGGAAGTGTTCGGTACTAGCACAGTACAGGCAGAGATTCTCCATGCGGCGTCGTGTCCTCTCTTGGGGTGTCAGGCGAGACCGGTCGACCTGCATAGCCTCCACGGCGGGAGGCACAGGAACAGATTGCAGGGGACCAGAGGAGAGAGGAGCCGGGGAGAAAAAACGCCTCGTGCGAACAGAGTCCATATCCTGGCGGAGCTCCTGACGCCGTTCGGAAAAACGCATGTCAATGCGAGTGGCAAGATGGATGAGTTCATGTAGGTTAGCAGGGATTTCTCGTGCGGCCAGAACATCTTTAATGTTGCTGGATAGGCCTTTTTTAAAGGTCGCGCAGAGTGCCTCATTATTCCAGGATAATTCTGAAGCAAGGGTACGGAACTGTACGGCATACTCGCCAACGGAAGAATTACCCTGGACCAGGTTCAACAGGGCAGTCTCAGCAGAAGAGGCTCGGGCAGGTTCCTCAAAGACACTTCGAATTTCCGAGAAGAAGGAGTGTACAGAGGCAGTGACGGGGTCATTGCGGTCCCAGAGCGGTGTGGCCCAAGCCAGGGCTTTTCCAGACAGCAGGCTGACTACGAAAGCCACCTTAGACCTTTCAGTGGGGAACTGGTCCGACATCATCTCCAAGTGTAATGAACATTGGGAAAGAAAGCCACGGCAAAACTTAGAGTCCCCATCAAATTTATCCGGCAAGGATAGTCGTATTCCAGAAGCGGCCACTCGCTGCGGAGGAGGTACAGGAGCTGGCGGAGGAGATGATTGCTGGAGCTGTGGTAGTAACTGTTGTAGCATAACAGTCAGTTGAGACAGCTGTTGGCCTTGTTGCGCAATCTGTTGTGACTGCTGGGCGACCACCGTGGTGAGGTCAGCGACAACTGGCAGAGGAACTTCAGCGGGATCCATGGCCGGATCTACTGTCACGATGCCGGCTGGCAGGTAGTGGATCCTCTGTGCCAGAGAGGGATTGGCGTGGACCGTGCTAGAGGATCGGTTCTAAGTCACTACTGGTTTTCACCAGAGCCCGCCGCAAAGCGGGATGGTCTTGCTGCGGCGGTAGTGACCAGGTCGTATCCCCTAGCAACGGCTCAACCTCTCTGGCTGCTGAAGATAGGCGCGGTACAAGGGAGTAGACAGAAGCAAGGTCGGACGTAGCAGAAGGTCGGGGCAGGCAGCAAGGATCGTAGTCAGGGGCAACGGCAGAAGGTCTGGAATCACAGGCAAGGAACACACAAGGAACGCTTTCACTGGCACTAGGGCAACAAGATCCGGCGAGGGAGTGAAGGGGAAGTGAGGTGATATAGGGAAGTGCACAGGTGTAAACACTAATTGGAACCACTGCACCAATCAGCGGTGCAGTGGCCCTTTAAATCGCAAAGACCCGGCGCGCGCGCGCCCTAGGGAGCGGGGCCGCGCGCGCCGGGACAGAACTGACGGGGAGCGAGTAAGGTACGGGAGCCGGGGTGCGCATCGCGAGCGGGCGCTACCCGCATCGCGAATCGCATCCCGGCCGGAGGTAGTAACGCAGCGCCCCGGGTCCGTGGAACCGACCGGGGCGCTGCAGTGAGGGAAGTGTAGCGAGCGCTCCGGGGAGGAGCGGGGACCCGGAGCGCTCGGCGTAACAGCTGGAGAGAATCTGCAGAGAAAAATGGCAGAAAATCCCCAAATCCAGGTGTGTAAACCTTGTGGCCTCAACCCCAAGACTGGAGGCTGGAATTACTGCCAAAGGGGCTTCACCTGAGTCCTGAGTAAAGGGTCTGAATACTTATGTCACTGCAAGATTTTAGGTTTTTCCATTTCAACACATTAGTAAAGATTTCTAACATTCTGTTCTTTCTTACTTAGTCATTATGGGGGATTGAGGGAATAATGATGGGGAAAAGTTTTTTATTTTATTTTATGTTAGCACATAAGCAGGAGCAACATGAAATGCGACAAAGGTGAAAGTCTTTATATTCTTATATATTTATATTTATTTTGTTTAAAAAGAAATGAGGCCCCATCTCTAAACATCTCTTTCTACCACAGGAAAAATAATGCAGTGATACTAAAGATATATACACACATAAACTGACCAGAGATAAATGGAGGGCACACAAATCTGAACCTCCTTATTAAATGCTCAAACACCATTGAAATACCCCTTTAAGAAAATGAAAAAAAGAAAAAAAGATTATAACAAGGGTCTGGTTATTGCACAGTATTTATTCACATTCCCTTGTTTTCTTTTTTACACATTTGATATCTTACAAAACATAAAAACAAAGCAAATTATCTAAAATAATACAAGTAAAAACAACAAATTAGCAACAACATAAAATAAAAATCACGGCAGATTAAATAAATATAAAAAAAATTGTTAATAAATAGTAATATTCTTTATGGTTTATAAAAAATATACATCTCTCTCCTTTCTGTGTCCCTGAATCTTCTCCTCCTCAGTTCGGCTACCCAGAAGAATTGAAGGCTTTGCCCTAGCACGGTATGTGGCAGTGATGCTCCGCGGACCCTGAACTGAGCATAAGTTATGGTCCCAGATTTATCAGTCTGCCTAAAACCAAAACTGTCTTGGTACCTCCATAGCAACCAAACCGAGCTCAGCTTACATAAAAGGCGAGCTGTGATTGGTTACTATGGACAAAACTACAGTTTTGGTTTTAGGCAGACTTCTCAATAAGGGGTTTTGCTCAGTGCAGGTTCTGCAGGGGCGGAGCATGACAAGAATTCTACTTTGGTGTTCTGTTAATCCCTCTGTCATGCTCCACCCACTCAGATCCTGCTCTACACATACTACTGTCTGTGTAGAACTAATACTACAGTATCTCACCCAGGGGTCAAGTCCCAGGAAAAAAAGTGTGGGAACTCTTCCATTCAAGGGCTGGTCCTGCAGGACTCCTGCTAATGGGAACATTGTTCCTGAATGAAAAAAGTGCAGGAACTCAGTTCCCACATGTTCCTGCAGGACTTGAGCCCCGATCTCACCCCCCTCCATTGTTGCCATATGCTACAATAATTTATGTGCTTTGCATAGATTTGTCCTTCAAACTAGGGTGCTGGGTGCCTACAAAATGAGGATGTCATGGGCCAGTCTCATATATATTACATACTTCAACATCCTTCATTTTGGTAGGACAATTTTGCAAACCAGACCACAAAAGGTACAAACTCTATCCAAAAGTGGGCATTACATGGAAGTTTCTCAGTATATTCCTAGAGGTGGGGCATAAATGTCCCAATGTTTGTACATTATTATGGGGGAACCATCTTGCCCGAGCTGTTTTTAGCAGAGTTTAGAGATATATTTTACAGCAAGACCCATGGACAAAGAAATGAGCAGTCTCATTAGCATGAATGGAAATGGTTACTGGGTATGCTCCGTGACCTTTACTAAGTTCATTTCACATGGAGGGGGAGACTGGTCTGTGAGCAACAGCTATTTGTAAGATTCTGTCTCATCTATACACTTTTGCCCCCTGTCACTGTACTGTACTCTTGTATGTAATGATAAGGAGGAGACCGATGGGAAGTGATCTGTACAGGCATGCTGGGAGTTTAAGTTTTTCCACAGCTGGAGAAACACTGGTCGGGAAACACTCATGTACATAATAAAGTGGAAAAAAAAATGATTTTAACAATATTAAGATAAAAACATTATTTAGATAATACATCATTTTAAAATCATTTACTAACAATATACAGCTGCTATTTATACCAGCTGTCTCCATGGTAACAGACTACAAACAAATCCTATGTAGTCTGATCCTGCAGTCATATTCTCTGCTATCTGTTCCCTACTTCTTGATAACCTACAGAATGGTAGTAAGAAGAAAAAACATGGCTGCAGGCTAAGATTGACCAGTTTGTTTGTAACCATGGAGACGCATAGGTCTGCTTAGGTGCTGCATACAAAAAGTTAGCTTTTTGGGTTATTTTTGCACAGTTGCTTTTTTTTCAAATTTTACATGCATTGGAGCAATACGTAAAACTGGACATAGCCTACAGTGTGATGATATAAGTATATATACAGAACTAACTAAACCTAGTGGCGGATTAGGCAGCCATTTTGGATTACCAGTCTCTATCTACAGTTAGAAAAAGTCTCCAATCCTGAAACCTAAACATACAATATAAATATAATAATTTTTCCATTAAATTAGCAGCTTGTATGAGGCGATAAATTTTTTTAGGTCCATGTATTATGGGGTCACTTTCTATCTGTTTAGGTTTAGGGATGTCCTCATACGTTATAATGCATAGGGGCAGTGTTTCCTAACCAGGGTGCCTTCAGCAGTTGCAAAAAAAACTACAACTCCCAGCATGCCTGGACAGCTGTAAGTATAAATGGAGAAATGTATCAAAACCTGTGCAGAGAAAAAGTCGACCAGTTGCCCATAGCAACCAATCAGATCGCTTCTTTCACTTTCTAGAGGCCTTTTTGAAAACGAAAGCCGCGATCTGATTGGTTGCTATGGGCAACCTATCCTTCGCACAGGTTTTGATATCTGTCTCTCAGGAAACTGGGTGACAACCAATATGGCTGCCATCACAAGGGCTGTCAGCTAGCGTGATTACAGGCCTGACTAGAGTCATGGGGAATGTACCATCAGACCAGTGGTATCCAAACTGTGGACCTCCAGATGTTGCAAAACTACAACTCCCAGCATGCCCGGACAGCCAACGGCTGTCCGGGCGTGCTGGGAGTTGTAGTTTCGCAACAGCTCGAGGTCCACAGTTTGGAGATGACTGCATTAGACAGTCCGGTAAAGCTAGGTGACAACAGGGCATATGTACCTATAAAGAAGCCACAGGCATCAGATTGAATTCTAAACGTATAAAATTCAACATTATGATCCGGCCTGATATATACAAAAATAATTGCAGGGCAGCGCTGTCCAAAGCTGTTCTCTATTTAAAAAAAAAATTAAAAAAAATGTATAAAAAAAAATTGCATACCGTATATATATTTATTTATATTTGATTTTGCATCTGCATCAATGGACTAATACAGCTACTCTCTCATATCTAACTATCTATCTATCTATCTATCTATCTATCTATCTATATATATATATATATATATATATCTCCATACCCACATTTCGAAAAAGCATCACAAGCTATGAGCCTGCACGGTACAAAAAGCTAAGTATGGCTTTGGCGGTTTTCTCTCAAGCTCCGCCCATAACGCAGCATCTCTACAGAGTGGACAATATCCTACAGGCTCAAAATTGGTAATCGAGGTGCTACGAAATGGGGATCATTAAAAGGGATACTTCAGCGTTAAATAACTTTGGGGATAAATGTCTGATCGCAGGGAGTCCGACTGCTGGGAATCCCAAAAAAATTTGAGAACGTGGCTTAAAATTTTTCCGCCATTTTTCCATGTCAGCATGCGCGCCATGCGTTGTCTATGAGAGTGCCAGAGATACACAAGCTCTTATATTAAAAAAAAAAAAAACAAACATGAAATTCTGGGGCCCTGTCTTGCGATTCCGAGGGTGATAGCGGTTTCCATAGATTGGACACCCCCATCCCCCGATCAGACACTTATCAGTTAATTTTTCATTTAACTTTTATTCAGTTTCAGGGATCATTGTGGGTTTTTCTGTCTCAAACAGAAGGGACCAACAATTTTGTCCACGTCTGTAGCTTCCCGAATGTGTATCGAATGTGTAGGGGTGTATCAAGCAGATCATTTAGGAAAGTTGGGTGACCCCCTGACAACAACCATGAAAGTTCCCCAACACATCCAACTTCATAACAGTGGACTTGAGGACTTAAACAGCGCCACCCCTGTCCTCAGGTAGTGTGTGGTATTACAGCTCGGTTCAATTGAAGTGAATGGAGCCAAGTGGTAATACCACACACAACCTAAGGACAGGTGTGGCGCTGTTTTTGGAAGAAATTAGCTCTGTTCTACAGGCTTATATACATTGGTGCGATAAGTTTCTCATTCTCCACCATACAGTCCTTTAGTCCTCCTGTAAATCACAGCATTGTGTGAATGCTAAAAACTTAGTTGTCTCCGCTGACAACTTTTTTTTCCCCCGCACAGTAATAGGTGCATTAAAATACACAAGCAGTCGTAATGCAATCTTTGCTGGTGAACTGCTGTGGCTAATAAGAAGCAGTGCATTGTGGTCCTATGAGCGGTGATAGGCAGAACCGGGAACTATTGCTAAAATGCTACCCAGGCAAAGTGATGGTCCACAGGGCGCTATTCTGTATACCTTACAGTAAAGCATTATAGAGGACATTACTCCCCAGCCCACTCCGACAACCACTGCTCACACACAGCGCGCTCCTGCTCTGTCTCTTTCTTGCTCTGTGGTGGTTTCTGCACCACCTCCTCCTTTTTGTTGACTGACTCTACCCCCTTGCTGATGATTTCCATCATGGCATCGTCCAGGCAGCGGATGGTATCTGTGGGCACCCAACCGGGGTCCAGGTCCGGCTGGAAAGGGTCGGGCGCTGTGACTTCAATGAGCTCTCGGTCAGTGGGGATGCGCAGGTAGTAGGCGTGAAGCATCATTCTATAGGGGTCTGTGTCTGTCTTCAAGCTATAGGTAAAATCCCCAACAATGGGGTATCCCAAAGCGCTGCAGTGGACTCTGAGCTGGTGGGTACGGCCTGCAACACAAGCAAATGTTAAATATTACTTGACTACCCAATACATGACCACCCAATATGTGCAGCCCACACTGACTGGCTATATGGCCTCCAGTAATGTCCATTGTCCGTTAACCCCATGACTGCACCAATTTACCATTTTTGCATTTTCACATTTTTCCTTTTTACTAATAGACATAACGCTATTGTACTGTATTCATAAACAAAGTAGAGGAGAGTACGGCACTGCCGCGTACCTTTTGTGAGCGGGAAGTAGTAGTGTGAATAGGGTCCGACACCTGGGCACGGAAAACTTTAGCCGGTCACCGTACTCAATCCTCCAGAAACCACAAGACGAAAAGCCAGACTGGAAAGAAGAGTTGAGGACGCACTGGTGTTGCTATTTCACAAAGTTTAACCCCTTAAGGACGCAGGCCATTTGGGCCTTAAGGACGCAGACAATTTTATTTTTACGTTTTCGTTTTTTCCTCCTCGCCATCAAAAAATCATAACTCTTTTATATTTTCATCCACAGACTAGTATGGGGGCTTGTTTTTTGCGCGACCAGTTGTCCGTTGTAATGCCATCACTCACTTTACCATAAAATGTATGGCGCAACCAAAAAAATACTATTTGTGTGGGGAAATTAAAAAGAAAACTGCAATTTTGCTAATTTTGGAAGGTTTCGTTTTCACGCCGTACAATTTACGATAATAATTACATTTTACAGTGTTATTTATTCTTTGGGTCAATATGATTAAAATGATACCCATGATCATATACTTTTCTATTACTGTTGCGCTTAAAAAAAATCACAAACTTTTTAACCAAATTAGTACGTTTAAGATCCTCCTATTTTGAAGGCCTATAACTTTTTCATTTTTTCGTATAAGCGGCGGTATGAGGGCTCATGTTTTGCGCCGTGATCTGTACTTTTTATTGATACCATATTTGCTTATATAAAACTTTTAATACATTTTTTATAAAAAAAAATTTGGAATAAAATGTTATAAAAAAGCAGCTACTTTTTTTACTTCATTTTTTTTACTTTTACACTCTTTTAGTCCCCATAGGGGACTATTTAAAGCAATCATTCGATTGCTAATCCTGTTCAGTGCTATGTATAGGACATAGCACTGATCAGTATCATCGGTCATCTTCTGCGCTGGTATGCGGGAAGGCAGATCAGAGCAGAAGACGCCGGGAAGGCAGCGGAGCCAGGTGAGGGGACCTCCGTCTGCCGTTCTGGAGGATCGGATCGCTGCGGGTGATCCGATCATCCATTTAAGTGACCGCGATGCTGTAGATGCCGTGATCTGTATTGATCACGGCATCTGAGGGGATCATGGCGGACATCCACGGGATCGCGGGTGTCCACCATTACGGGTGGGTCCCTGGCTGCAATCAGCAGCGGGGACCTGCCGCGCATGATCCGGGCATCGCTCCGACGCCCGCGGTTATGCTTAGGATGTAAATGTACGTCCTGGTGTGTTAAGTACCACCTCACCAGGATGTACATTTACGTCCTTTGTCGTTAAGGGGTTAATCCATCAGGTCAGTGATACAACAATGGCCGACCTCGGTCGGCCATTGTGGTATCACTGACCTGATGGATTAAACTTTGTGAAATAGCAACACTAGTGCCTCCTCAACTCTTCTTTCCAGTCTGGACTATTGTACTGTATACTGCACCTTTGGTTTTTCACTATAAAGTATACTGCAAAATCCTTTTTATTTTATATTTTCCTCTTTTGTTTGGGGTGGAAGTGCTTTTTGGTCTTATTTGATGCGTTAGTCGTGGCACATGGCACTCTTATTTGAATGTATTTGTGTATTATTAAAAATGAATAAAAATAACCATTAAACAGAGGAAAATATTTGTGGCCTCAAATAGGAAAAAACACCAACAATTTTTATATTGGGTTTTTACACAGTGTACTTTACAGTAAACCTTTCTTCTATGGGTCAGTACGATTACAGTGATATCTAATTTATGCAGCTTTTGTTTTATTTAAAGGGGTTATCCAGGAAAAACTTTTTTTTTAAATATCAACTGGCTCCACAAAGTTAAACAGATTTGTAAATGACTTCTATTAAAAAAAATCTTAATCCTTTCAGTACTTATGAGCTGCTGAAGTTGAGTTGTTCTTTTCTGTCTAAGTGCTCTCTGATGACACGTGTCTCGGGAACCGCCCAGTTTAGAAGCAAATCCCCATAGCAAACCTACTCTGTGCAGTTCCCGAGACAAGCAGAGATGTCAGCAGAGAGCACTGTTGCCAAACAGAAAACAACAACTCAACTGCAGCAGCTGATAATTATTAAGATTATTAAGGATTAAGATTTTTTTTTTTTATAGAAGTCATTTACAAATCTGTTTAACTTTCTGGAGCCAGTTGAGATATATATATATATATATATACACACACATAAAAAGTTTTTTCCTGGATAACCCCTTTAACTACTGTTAAAAAAGAATGATCAAAATCGTCCCCTATAACTTTTATATTTTTCTGTTGATGTGGCTGTAGAATGGCTCATTTGTTGCAGCCGAGGTCTGTAGTTTTTAGTGGTACTAGGGCTGCAACTAACGATTATTTGTAAAAATCAATTACTTAGCCGATTATTGGTTTGATTAATTGGATAAAAAAACAAAACAAAAACAGGACAAAACCAGGACAAAAACAGGATGAACCTGTCCATTCTTTTGGCGGAATCCACACGGAATGCATTGCCGTCTATAAAACAGTGCATTCCCGTGCGGTCCTAACGCCGGCAAGTTCCGGACTTGAGAACATAGCCTAGGGGGAAAAGTGAGATGACAGCACCTGAAGGTTAAACAGAGGGTGAGAGTGTAGGGACAGCACCTAAAGGGTTAACAGGGGAGAAAAGAGAGGAGACAGTACCTAAAGGGCTAACGGGAGAAAAGAGAGGGGACAGCGCCTAAAGGGCTAGCACCTATTAGCCTTGTGGCAGGGGAGAAGGGGCAGTTCACAGACATTAGTAATGGCCATCCTCCCTGCACCAGGAAGATCTGTCACTGCATGGAGAACTGAGCTTTTGGGCAGACAGGGGTCTCCCGCCATGTCAGGACCGTAGGCTTCCTGTGACCAATGGTGCCGAGGACAAGGAGCCTGCGCTGGCTTCTGGACTGCTCTCCAGGCCGCGGTCTCAGTACTGCAGGTAGGACACAGATGTTGCGGGCCAGAAGCATCTTCAAAAAGGCATTGGAGGGTAAGGGGAGATGGAGGATACATTTAGGGGCAGACTCAGGGTCTAAAAGGCAGGGAAAGTAGTAAAAATAGTAGGTATACTCTGTTACTAGGCCACACCCCCTAACGACCAAGGCCACGCCCCCCTAACAACTAATTATGGAAATCGGTGCTAAGGATTTCCGTTACCGATTAATCATTGCAGCCCTAATCGGTACCATATTGGAGTAGATGGGACTTTCGTAAGACTCTGGGGTACGAAATTTGCATAAGTGTAAATGGTGCAGAAGAATCACACTGAAAATAATAGGAGGCTGCTGCACTGTATTTTCCACAGCGGATCGTCATAGCAGAATTCTGCTCGGAAGATACGTAGGGTGAATGGGCCCTTGGGTAAACCTTTTACATGGTGCGCATTGATGACACTATCGCCACCTACCTGTTAGGGGCTGTAATAAGACTTTTGTGACCGGATCGCCTTTGTATAATCCATACTGCAGAACAAGGAGGTCGGTCTGACACGGCTTCGGATTCTCACAGCCTGGGGCAACAATGATAGACGTTAAAAACCTTTGGAACATATCACCTAATATAAGGTAACAAGAGTATAGGGCAACATGGATCTTACTAGGACCCTGAACTGCAGCCTTGCCATTAAAGGGGTATTCCAGGAAAAAACTTTTTTTTTATATCAACTGGCTCCAGAAAGTTAAACAGATTTGTAAATTACTCCTATTAAAAAATCTTAATCCTTCCAATAATTATCAGCTGCTAAATTTGAGTTATTGTTTTATGTCTGGCAACAGTGCTCTCTGCTGACACCTCTGTCTGTCTCGGGAACTGCACAGAGTAGAAGAGGTTTGCTATGGGGATTCGCTTCTAAACTGGGCGGTCCCCGAGAAACGTGTCATCAGAGAGCACTTAGACAGAAAACAACAACTCAACTTCATCAGCTCATAAGTACTGAAAGGATTAAGATTTTTTAAAAGAAGTAATTTACAAATCTGTTTAACTTACTGGAGCCAGGTGATATATAAAAAAAGTTTTTTCCAGGATAACCCCCTTAAAGGGGTATTCCAGTTTCAGCAAATATATATTTTTTATTTTTGTACAGTATAATGCAAGGTTATATCATTTCTTAATAAAAGTAAAAAATCAATTCAAATCGATTTAAAAATCTTTGCTTGCTGTCATTCTGTGGAAACCTTACTTCCTTTGAATACAATCAACTTTATTGATACAGTTGTGGACAATCTCTACAAATCAGTGTTTCCTAACCGGTGCGCTTCCAGCTGTTGCAAAACTACGACTCCCAGCAACTCCCAGTTGTAGTTTTGCAACAGCTGGAGGCACACTGGTTGGGAAATGGTGCTTTAAATCTCACTCTGCAGTACTCACCCTCCGTCCCCTCTACGCACATCATGTGTGTGCGTCCGTCCTGCGTGTTCTTGCCTATGGCCAGTGTGATTGTCCTGCAGCTCTCGGCCACGATGCCCCTGACCTGAGCAGAAAAAGCGGCATAAGCAGGTGTGAAAACTTACGCAACGGGCGGGATATAAGGGGACTTCATAGTTACCAGCGCCAGGTACGCCTTGGTGACGGTGCGTTCTTTGAAACATTTGTATGCCCGCCCTGCGGCTTCTTTGTTGAGGGCCACACATAGGGCCCCGCTAGTTGAAAAGTCAAGTTGGTGGCAGAATCTGAATGAAAAATGGTCACATATTAGTTATAGCGGCTTCTGGGACAGTAATGATTGTTATTAGTGGAGTACAATACAATGAATTCAGAAAGTGTTCAGACCCTTTCACATTTTGCTATGTCGCTTCTTGTGCTAAAAAAATAATAAAGATAACTAAAAAAAAATTATATATATATATATGTCAGGGCTGCACGACATGGGGAAACTGTGCGATTGCAATTATGGGTCTAAATATTGCGATTTCGATATGCAATGCGATATAATAAACAAAAGGTGAAATCCCCCCATTTGATGTCCAATCTCCCCCATTTCACATCTATCCACCCATTTCATGTCAACCGCCCATTTCAAATCTCCATAAACCCTCCGCCCCCCCCCCCCACGGTCGCATTCTCCCCCGTCTCATCTTTCTCCCTGTCATATTCCCCCCCCCCCCGTCACATTCTTCCCCCTTGTCACATTCCCCCAGTGTCACATTCTCCCCCCCATGTCACATCTCCCCATTATGTCACATCCTCCCATGTCACATTCCCCCTTCCCCACTGTCATATTCTCCCCCCCCCCGTCACATTCCCCCAGTGTCACATTTTCCCCCCCATGTCACATCTCCCCATTATGTCACATTCCACCTCCCCACCCCCGTTATAGTCTCCCCCCCCCCATGGTCAGATCTCCCCCTTACCCCCCATGGTCACATCCCACCCCCGCGGTAAGTAGTTTTTCGTACTGCAAACACACTGGGTTTCCCGGATGGTTTTCAAATCTCCCGCTGGATCCAGGAAACCTAGTGTCTTTGCAGCCGAAAAAGACCTTTCCCCATCAGCCAATCACTGGCTTGACATGTGACACTGCTGCGGCCAGTGATTTGCTGAAAAGGGAAAGGTCCTTCTGCTTGTATGGAGAAGAGAGGAGACACCAGACTGCACGGAAGGGAACGGCATCTGCAGGGACCGGGAGGAGGTGAGCAGAAGTTTTTTTTTAATGTTTCCCCCTGTGCCTCTTTAGGTTTCTCTACCAGGGTGCCTCAAGCTGTTGTGAAACTACAACTCCCAGCATGCCCGGACATTCACAGAGTTGTCCCTAAGCCGCTCCTGTGTTGTCTTGGCCGTGTGCTTAGGGGGATTGTCTTGTTGGAAGGTGAAGCTTCAACCCAGTCTGGGGTGCAGGGTGCTCTGGATCTGGTTTTTATTAAGAATATGTCTAATTTTCTCCATTCAGCTTTCCCTGAACCCTGATCATTCTCCCTGTCCCCACACGATGATGCTGCCCCTTCTGGAAGTTTCTCCATCTGTACACAGCACCTGTGGAGCCATTGGCTTCTTGGTCCCCTCTCTTACCAGGACCCTTCTCCCCCGATTACTTAGTTTGGTGAGGTGTCAGCTCTAGGAAGAGTCCTGGTTGTTCCTTCTTATTCCATGTAAGAATTATGGAGGTCACTGAACTTTTGGGAACTATCAATGCAGCAGAAATGTTTTGTCCCCTTCCCCAGATCTGTGCCCTCACACAATCCTGACTCTGAGTTCTACAGGCAGTTCTCCCCCCCCCCCATGGCTTGGTTTTTGCTCTGATATACATTGTCAGCTGTGAGATCTTATATAGACCGGGCTGTGTCTTTCCATATCTCGTCCAACCAGGGAGGAGATTGGCCGGAGATGAGGTAGGATGCCGACACTGCCTCTGCTCCACAATCCATGGATATGGTATTTTCTGCTCCGTAACGCTTTACATCCCCCTACTCTCCCCCGGCCAGCTTGCTCCTTGGGCGCCTCCTAGATTGCTGGATCCTTGCATCTTTGTTACGCCCTGGCTGCCGCTGGGTGCTCCTAGATCGCTGGGTCCTCATACCTTTTCCACGAATTGTTTGCTGCCGCTGCTCCCTGGATTGCGGTTGTGGATTCCGCTTGCTGTGTGGGGCAGTCCAGGGACCGGGCGGTTTGCTATTGGCTGGCCTTCCTGCCACTCAAGGATCTACGCTGTACTGCACCGGACCCGGCTGAAGATGCTGTGCGGAGAGGAGAATTGGTTGCCCCCGCTGTCACTCAGCAGCGAACTTCCGCTACTGCCGTGTGCACCTGAATGCGACGCTGAGGCTGGAGGCTCCGGGAGGCTGGGCAGTGAAGACGCCTGCCGCAGCTCTCATTGAACAGGTACCCAGCTATACCCTGCAGAGGAGGAAAGCAGCCCTGCCTAGTACTGGTGGCGCTATGGAGCGGTATCAATCATTTTTCTGGTGCATAAGGGGACTGTGTTAAATTATACTATATTGTACCTTTTCCTGGCTCTGTTGTTAAACGGAATATACTTGGAGGGGGAGGAAGGAGGTGTGAAGTATCAGTGATGGCCGCAGCGGCAGCAAAAAGACTGCCTAAAGCCCTTACTAAAGCATTGGCTATTCAAGAGGCAGGAGTTGCTGAAACTTCCATGAGTGCACTGGAAGATTTTAATGAGGATTTTGCAAAAAATGAAGCCGTGCTATCTCAAAGGGAACAGCAGGGACATTTAAATGTGTCTTTGGTTGAAAATATCTCTATCAGAGAAACTGACTTACTGCAGCAGCATGTGGCTGATGGTTTGGGTGATCCCCGGGTATCTTATTTAGGGGATTGGGATCCTATTGAATATCCATTCCTTAGTAATAACAGGGATATGAACCGTGCTGCTAGTCAAGACAAGGAATGTTTTATTCTGAATGAGAATATGGCATCTATTTTAATGATATAGGAAGCTATGAAGGCTTTTCGACATGGGCTTTTCTTAAAATCTATTACAACATATAAATGCAGCACTGCTTTAAAGGAGATGTCCGGTGCTCACTTTTCTTATTTTATCCGTTCCGGGCTGAAAAATAAAAGAAAACAAATTTTCTCTTACCTGCCTAGGCTCCCCCGGTGCTCCGGTACAGGTGTTCGGTCCCCGGTCCTTCTTACTTCCTGTTAGCCCGGCACGTCACACGGAGCTTCAGCCTATCACCGGCCGCAGCGATGTCCCGCCTCGGCCAGTGATAGGCTGAAGCGCCGTGTGACGTGCCGGGCTAACAGGAAGAAGAATACAGCCCGGGGACCAAACACCTGTACCGGAGCACCGGGGGAGCATAGGCAGGTAAGAGAAAGCTTATTTTCTTTTTTTTTTTGCAGCCCGGAACGGATACAATAAGAAAAGTGAGCACCGGACATGTCCTTTAAGATCGGATAAATTACATGATCAAGTCCGTGCTGCAGAGAGAGAATTTGGGGAGAATCCCTCGGGCCTACTTGGGGAATCACTTTGCATAGCTCAAACAGAATTGCGGATTCACCTTCTGAATGAAGCTAATAATAGGATAATGATGAATCGACAGGTTGCATACGCAGAGGGTGAAATGGCTGGTCAGATTCTGGCCATAATTGCGAAAGCTCAGGATACACCATCATTTATATCAGAGGTGCTAAATAAGTCAGGTGTAATCGTGAGGGACAGTGATGGAATAATGGAGGTGTTCGTAGAATTTTATTCCTCACTGTACCAGTCTAGAGTTTTCTTCTTTGGATATTCAGGCATTCCTTAAATAAATAACTCTCCCGCAGTTATCCAAAACTAATTGTGAATTATTGGAGGCAGAATTGACGCTGGGAGAGTTGGAACAGGCTGTTAACATATCCTCCAATAATAAAGCTCCAGGTATAGATGGTTTTCCAGTAGAAATATGCTGATATTTTACTGCCAAAACTCTTGGATCTTTATAGTCACTCTTTTTTGGAAGGTATATTGCCTCCATCAATGCGGGAGGCGATTGCAGTGCTTATATTGAAGAAGGATAAGGATCCAATTGATCCTGCGTCTTATAGACCAATTGCTTTGTTAACAAGTGATGTCAAATTATTGGCCAAGGTTTTGGCCTTACGCTTAAATAAAGTGGTTGCCAAATTGGTGCATTCGGATCAAACTGGATTTATTCCGAATAGATCCGCATCTATCAATATAAGATGCTTATTTCTTAGTTTACAGGTTCCTTCTGCCATATTTGCTTTAGATGCAAGGAAAGCATTTGATTCAGTAGAATGACCCTATCTTTGGGCGACTCTGGAGGCAATGGGGTTTGGCTCGATGTTTATAGCGTGGATGCTATATACATATCCAATTGCACGGATTAGTGTTAATGGACGAATTTCCCAGGGTTTTTCTTTGTATCGTGGAACAAGACAGGGGTGCCCTTTGTCACCCCTGCTGTTCGCTCTTGTAATGGAGCCCTTGGCGGAATTTATTCGAACGTGCCCGGATGTAAGTGGATTTCAGTATGAAATATACCAAAATAAGATTGCCCTCTATGCGGATGACGCGCTTCTGTTCTTGAATGATTTGGATGTATCAATTAGAGCTGTGATTAGGGGGTTCACCCAGTTCAGTAGACATATCTGGAATTTTTGTAAACTGGGATAAATCATATTTAATGCCCCTGGACAGTTCTATCACCAGTGTAAAGGTTAATGAGACTTTAACCATTGCATGTGTCACTTGAATTAAATATCTTGGGATAGAGGTAACACCCTATTGCTCTGATTATGAAAAATTAAATATTATACCCTTGCTTAATCGTATCAAAGAGCAAGGGATTAGCCTGGCGGAAATTAAATTTGTCACCGGTAGGAAGAGTTAATCTTATCAAAATGATAGTGTTGCCCCAGCTGTTATATTTGTTACATAACTCTCCTATATAGCTTCCATATCATCTCTTCCAAAAGAATTAACGCTCAGTTTCGGGATGTGATTTGGAACGGGCGGAAGCCCAAATTAAAATTAGAATATTTACAGTGTCAGAAGAATGAGGGAGGGCTGGCCCTGCCCAATCCATGGGTATATTTCTTGGTGGCACAAGCTCAACATCTTAGGGGCTGGGACAATTTAGATCTTTTTACCCCTATTATGGTCATTATATTAAAGGGGTACTCCGCCCCTAGACATCTTATCCGCTATCCAAAGGATAGGGGATAAGATGTCAGTACGCCGCGGTCCCGCTGCTGGGGACCCCCGGGATCCCTGCTGCGGCACTGCGCTATCATTACAGCACCGAGCGAGTTCTGCCATAGAGATGTATTGAGGGGGCGTGTCGGCCGCTGCTTCGTGCGGAGGTCGACACCCACTATCTGGCCGGAGAGCCTGGCCCCCGTACAGAGAGATCGCAGGGGGCCCCAGCGGTCGGACCCCCCGCGATCTCAAACTTATCCCCTATCCTTAGGATAGGGGAGAAGTTTTTCACCACTGGACTACCCCTTTAAAAATAATAACAGCCCACATTAAAATCACCATTGGTAGACTCTTATTTAACGCCAGAAAACTAATAGCTCAATTTTGGAAAGATTCTAATCCTCTGACTAAAAAACAGCTCATTAGGAAGATGGATAGGATAGTGATGTGGGAGAGAGCATTTTATATTAAAAGGGCCTTGGTTGAGAAAAGTAGGCTCGTATGGTGTAAGTGGCCAAATAGTAGTTGAAGTGGCACTTTCGAGTGGAGTATTGGTGGGGGGGGGGGTGCGGCGTTTTTGTTTTCTATCTTTTCTATTTAAACTTTTGTTTGTTTTGATTTGTTTGGTCTCTTTTTGTTTTTGTGTTATGGGAAAGTCTGTTGTAGGTAGTTAGGAATTGACACTGTGGATCATGTAATCACTGGATGTTATGGTTTTTGGCTTTTGGTGTAATAGCTTGTAAAAATTATGTAACAAGAATAAAGCTTTAAATATAAATAAATAAATATCTCGTCCAATCAGCTGAATTTACCTCAGGTGACTCCAATCAAGGTGGAGAAACATCTCAGAGATGATCAGGAGAAATGGGAGGATATCAAGTGTCATAGCAAAGGGTCTGAATACTTATGTTTTGACCCTTCGATCACTGCACAAGTCAAGTTCCATAGACTAATAGACAATTCTGTAGACAATTTACCAACTCAAAGCTACAAAGCTATCACATTATGCATTTAGCTATGTCATGGACGTGTGGTTGACCAATATAGCAACAATTACAGCTCCTACAGGAATAGTTACCCAGCTGTCTAATCAATCAATAAGGTACCACTAGGCAGATTCACCACTCAGGAGTCTAGGAAAGATGGATAACAATACTTTGTGAAGCATTACAGCAAACTTGTGGGTAGTTGTCCAACTTTCCCAGAAAGATATAAAGCTAAAACAACCGATCAGGCTATTAACTATTGGGCAATCGCTGGTGATGGTAACGCACCTGAACCCATAGTAGGTATCCGGATCGGCGAGCTCGGGGAAGCGGTGCTTGAGCTGTCTCTGTACGGTCAGCTTCTCGTACCACATCTTACTGTCTATACGGATGTCCCAGTGCTTGTTCACCACCAGGAAGTCCGGGCCCTGGTACAGCAGGTGCAGGTTCTCTATACTGCCCGACTCCATGGACTCCTAGGTAGAGGCTGGGGAAGAAAATACAAGGATGGGAGGTCACCCTATGTGCAGAATGTACACACATAAGATTCATATGTAATGTGTACAGAAGAATATAAAATACATATGTAATGTATACACAAGAATATAAAATACACATGTAATGTACACACAAGAATATAAAATACATATGTAATGTACACACAAGATTATAAAATACATATGTAATGTATACAGAAGAATATAAAATACATATGTAATGTATACACAAGAATATAGAATACATATGTAATGTATACAGAAGAATATAAAATACATATGTAATGTATACACAAGAATATAAAATACATATGTAATGTACACAGAAGAATATAAAATACATATGTAATGTACACACAAGAATATGAAATACATATATAATGTATACACAAGATTATATAAGATACATATGTAATGTATACACAAGAATATAAAATACATATGTAATGTACACAGAAGAATATAAAATACATATGTAATGTACACACAAGATTATAAAATACATATGTAATGTATACACAAGAATATAAAATACACATGTAATGTACACACAAGAATATAAAATACATATGTAATGTACACACAAGAATATAAAATACATATGTAATGTACACACAAGAATATAAAATACATATGTAATGTACACACAAGAATATAAAATACATATGTAATGTATACAGAAGAATATAAAATACATATATAATGTATACACAATAATATAAAATACATATGTAATGTATACAGAAGAATATAAAATACATATGTAATGTACACACAAGAATATAAAATACATATGTAATGTACACAGAAGATTATAAAATACATATGTAATGTACACACAAGATTATAAAATACATATGTAATGTACACACAAGAATATAAAATACATATGTAATGTACACACAAGAATATGAAATACATATGTAATGTGTACACAAGATTATATAAGATACATATGTAATGTACACACAAGATTATAAAATACATATGTAATGTACACACAAGAATATAAAATACATATGTAATGTATACACAAGAATATAAAATACATATGTATAGACACACATTATATGCTATATATGTACACACAAGATTATATGATACAGATACATTCACATACATTCTATACAGTGTATACATACACACATATTGATATACTGTATACATACGCAGATACATTATATACATAGATTCTATACATACACACAGACATTCAATACATTGTATACATACACACAGATAGATTCTATACATAGATTCTATACATACATATAGACACATTCCATACACAGATTCTATACGTTGTATACATACACAGGTACAGTATATATACAGATTCTATACGTTGTATACATGCACAGGTACAGTATATACACAGATTCTATACGTTGTATACATACACAGGTACAGTATATACACAGATTCTATACGTTGTATACATACACAGGTACAGTATATATACAGATTCTATACGTTGTATACATACACAGGTACAGTATATACACAGATTCTATACGTTGTATACATACACAGGTACAGTATATACACAGATTCTATACGTTGTATACATACACAGGTACAGTATATACACAGATTCTATACGTTGTATACATACACAGGTACAGTATATACGCAGATTCTATACGTTGTATACATACACAGGTACAGTATATACACAGATTCTATACGTTGTATACATACACAGGTACAGTATATGCACAGATTCTATACGTTGTATACATACACAGGTACAGTATATACAGATTCTCTACGTTGTATACATACACAGGTACAGTATATACACAGATTCTCTACGTTGTATACATACACAGGTACAGTATATACGCAGATTCTCTACGTTGTATACATACACAGGTACAGTATATACGCAGATTCTATACGTTGTATACATACACAGGTACAGTATATACGCAGATTCTCTACGTTGTATACATACACAGGTACAGTATATACACAGATTCTCTACGTTGTATACATACACAGGTACAGTATATACACAGATTCTCTACGTTGTATACATACACAGGTACAGTATATACACAGATTCTATACGTTGTATACATACACAGGTACAGTATATACACAGATTCTCTACGTTGTATACATACACAGGTACAGTATATACACAGATTCTCTACGTTGTATACATACACAGGTACAGTATATACACAGATTCTCTACGTTGTATACATACACAGGTACAGTATATACACAGATTCTATACGTTGTATCCATACACAGGTACAGTATATACAGATTCTATACGTTGTATCCATACACAGCTACAGTATATACGCAGATTCTATACGTTGTATACATACACAGGTACAGTATATACGCAGATTCTATACGTTGTATACATACACAGGTACAGTATATACGCAGATTCTCTACGTTGTATACATACACAGGTACAGTATATACGCAGATTCTCTACGTTGTATACATACACAGGTACAGTATATACGCAGATTCTCTACGTTGTATACATACACAGGTACAGTATATACGCAGATTCTATACGTTGTATACATACACAGGTACAGTATATACGCAGATTCTATACGTTGTATACATACACAGGTACAGTATATACGCAGATTCTATACGTTGTATACATACACAGGTACAGTATATACGCAGATTCTATACGTTGTATACATACACAGGTACAGTATATACGCAGATTCTATACGTTGTATACATACACAGGTACAGTATATACGCAGATTATATACGTTGTATACATACACAGGTACAGTATATACGCAGATTCTCTACGTTGTATACATACACAGGTACAGTATATACGCAGATTCTATACGTTGTATACATACACAGGTACAGTATATACGCAGATTCTATACGTTGTATACATACACAGGTACAGTATATACGCAGATTCTATACGTTGTATACATACACCGGTACAGTATATATGCAGATTCTATACGTTGTATACATACACAGGTACAGTATATACGCAGATTCTATACGTTGTATACATACACAGGTACAGTATATACGCAGATTCTATACGTTGTATACATACACAGGTACAGTATATACGCAGATTCTATACGTTGTATACATACACAGGTACAGAATATACGCAGATTCTATACGTTGTATACATACACAGGTACAGTATATACACAGATTCTATACGTTGTATACATACACAGGTACAGTATATATACAGATTCTATACGTTGTATACATACACAGGTACAGTGTATACACACAGATTCTATACGTTGTATACATACACAGGTACAGTGTATACACAGATTCTATACGTTGTATACATACACAGGTACAGTATATACACAGATTCTATACATTGTATACATACACAGGTACAGTAGATACACAGATTCTATACGTTGTATACATACACAGGTACAGTGTATATACACAGATTCTATACGTTGTATACATACACAGGTACAGTATATACACAGATTCTATACGTTGTATACATACACAGGTACAGTATATACACAGATTCTATACGTTGTATACATACACAGGTACAGTATATACGCAGATTCTATACGTTGTATACATACACAGGTACAGTATATACACAGATTCTATACGTTGTATACATACACAGGTACAGTGTATACACAGATTCTATACGTTGTATACATACACAGGTACAGTGTATACACACAGATTCTATACGTTGTATACATACACAGGTACAGTGTATACACACAGATTCTATACGTTGTATACACAGGTACAGTGTATACACAGATTCTATACGTTGTATACATACACAGGTACAGTGTATACACACAGATTCTATACGTTGTATACATACACAGGTACAGTATATACACAGATTCTATACGTTGTATACATACACAGGTACAGTATATATACAGATTCTATACGTTGTATACATACACAGGTACAGTATATACACAGATTCTATACGTTGTATACATACACAGGTACAGTATATACACAGATTCTATACGTTGTATACATACACAGGTACAGTATATACACAGATTCTATACGTTGTATACATACACAGGTACAGTATATACACAGATTCTATACGTTGTATACATACACAGGTACAGTATATACACAGATTCTATACGTTGTATACATACACAGGTACAGTATATACACAGATTCTATACGTTGTATACATACACAGGTACAGTATATACACAGATTCTATACGTTGTATACATACACAGGTACAGTGTATACACAGATTCTATACGTTGTATACATACACAGGTACAGTATATACACAGATTCTATACGTTGTATACATACACAGGTACAGTGTATACACAGATTCTATACGTTGTATACATACACAGGTACAGTATATACACAGATTCTATACGTTGTATACATACACAGGTACAGTATATACACAGATTCTATACGTTGTATACATACACAGGTACAGTATATACACAGATTCTATACGTTGTATACATACACAGGTACAGTATATACACAGATTCTATACGTTGTATACATACACAGGTACAGTATATACACAGATTCTATACGTTGTATACATACACAGGTACAGTATATACACAGATTCTATACGTTGTATACATACACAGGTACAGTGTATACACAGATTCTATACGTTGTATACATACACAGGTACAGTATATACACAGATTCTATACGTTGTATACATACACAGGTACAGTGTATACACAGATTCTATACGTTGTATACATACACAGGTACAGTATATACACAGATTCTATACGTTGTATACATACACAGGTACAGTATATACACAGATTCTATACGTTGTATACATACACAGGTACAGTATATACACAGATTCTATACGTTGTATACATACACAGGTACAGTATATACACAGATTCTATACGTTGTATACATACACAGGTACAGTATATACACAGATTCTATACGTTGTATACATACACAGGTACAGTATATACGCAGATTCTATACGTTGTATACATACACAGGTACAGTATATACACAGATTCTATACGTTGTATACATACACAGGTACAGTATATGCACAGATTCTATACGTTGTATACATACACAGGTACAGTATATACAGATTCTCTACGTTGTATACATACACAGGTACAGTATATACACAGATTCTCTACGTTGTATACATACACAGGTACAGTGTATACACAGATTCTATACGTTGTATACATACACCGGTACAGTATATATGCAGATTCTATACGTTGTATACATACACAGGTACAGTATATACACAGATTCTATACGTTGTATACATACACAGGTACAGTATATATACAGATTCTATACGTTGTATACATACACAGGTACAGTGTATACACACAGATTCTATACGTTGTATACATACACAGGTACAGTGTATACACAGATTCTATACGTTGTATACATACACAGGTACAGTGTATACACAGATTCTCTACGTTGTATACATACACAGGTACAGTGTATACACAGATTCTATACGTTGTATACATACACAGGTACAGTATATACACAGATTCTATACGTTGTATACATACACAGGTACAGTATATACACAGATTCTATACGTTGTATACATACACAGGTACAGTATATACACAGATTCTATACGTTGTATACATACACAGGTACAGTGTATACACAGATTCTATACGTTGTATACATACACAGGTACAGTATATATACAGATTCTATACGTTGTATACATACACAGGTACAGTGTATACAGATTCTATACGTTGTATACATACACAGGTACAGTGTATACACAGATTCTATACGTTGTATACATACACCGGTACAGTATATATGCAGATTCTATACGTTGTATACATACACAGGTACAGTATATACGCAGATTCTATACGTTGTATACATACACAGGTACAGTATATACGCAGATTCTATACGTTGTATACATACACAGGTACAGTATATACACAGATTCTATACGTTGTATACATACACAGGTACAGTATATACACAGATTCTATACGTTGTATACATACACAGGTACAGTATATACACAGATTCTATACGTTGTATACATACACAGGTACAGTATATATACAGATTCTATACATACACAGGTACAGTGTATACACACAGATTCTATACGTTGTATACATACACAGGTACAGTGTATACACAGATTCTATACGTTGTATACATACACAGGTACAGTATATACACAGATTCTATACGTTGTATACATACACAGGTACAGTAGATACACAGATTCTATACGTTGTATACATACACAGGTACAGTAGATACACAGATTCTATACGTTGTATACATACACAGGTACAGTGTATACACACAGATTCTATACGTTGTATACATACACAGGTACAGTATATACACAGATTCTATACGTTGTATACATACACAGGTACAGTATATACACAGATTCTATACGTTGTATACATACACAGGTACAGTATATACGCAGATTCTATACATACACAGGTACAGTGTATACACAGATTCTATACGTTGTATACATACACAGGTACAGTATATACACAGATTCTATACGTTGTATACATACACAGGTACAGTGTATACACACAGATTCTATACGTTGTATACATACACAGGTACAGTGTATACACACAGATTCTATACGTTGTATACATACACAGGTACAGTGTATACACACAGATTCTATATGTTGTATACACAGGTACAGTGTATACACACAGATTCTATACGTTGTATACATACACAGGTACAGTATATACACAGATTCTATACGTTGTATACATACACAGGTACAGTATATATACAGATTCTATACGTTGTATACATACACAGGTACAGTATATACACAGATTCCATACGTTGTATACATACACAGGTACAGTGTATACACAGATTCTATACGTTGTATACATACACAGGTACAGTATATACACAGATTCTATACGTTGTATACATACACAGGTACAGTGTATACACAGATTCTATACGTTGTATACATACACAGGTACAGTGTATACACAGATTCTATACGTTGTATACATACACAGGTACAGTATATACACAGATTCTATACGTTGTATACATACACAGGTACAGTGTATACAGATTCTATACGTTGTATACATACACAGGTACAGTGTATACACAGATTCTATACGTTGTATACATACACAGGTACAGTATATACACAGATTCTATACGTTGTATACATACACAGGTACAGTGTATACAGATTCTATACGTTGTATACATACACAGGTACAGTATATACACAGATTCTATACGTTGTATACATACACAGGTACAGTATATATACAGATTCTATACGTTGTATACATACACAGGTACAGTGTATACACAGATTCTATACGTTGTATACATACACAGGTACAGTATATATACAGATTCTATACGTTGTATACATACACAGGTACAGTATATACACAGATTCTATACGTTGTATACATACACAGGTACAGTATATACACAGATTCTATACGTTGTATACATACACAGGTACAGTATATACACAGATTCTATACGTTGTATACATACACAGGTACAGTATATACACAGATTCTATACGTTGTATACATACACAGGTACAGTATATACACAGATTCTATACGTTGTATACATACACAGGTACAGTATATATACAGATTCTATACGTTGTATACATACACAGGTACAGTATATACACAGATTCTATACGTTGTATACATACACAGGTACAATATATACACAGATTCTATACGTTGTATACATACACAGGTACAGTATATACACAGATTCTATACGTTGTATACATACACAGGTACAGTATATATACAGATTCTATACGTTGTATACATACACAGGTACAGTATATATACAGATTCTATACGTTGTATACATACACAGGTACAGTATATACACAGATTCTATACGTTGTATACATACACAGGTACAGTATATACACAGATTCTATACGTTGTATACATACACAGGTACAGTATATACACAGATTCTATACGTTGTATACATACACAGGTACAGTATATACACAGATTCTATACGTTGTATACATACACAGGTACAGTATATATACAGATTCTATACGTTGTATACATACACAGGTACAGTATATACACAGATTCTATACGTTGTATACATACACAGGTACAGTATATACACAGATTCTATACGTTGTATACATACACAGGTACAGTATATACACAGATTCTATACGTTGTATACATACACAGGTACAGTATATATACAGATTCTATACGTTGTATACATACACAGGTACAGTATATATACAGATTCTATACGTTGTATACATACACAGGTACAGTATATACACAGATTCTATACGTTGTATACATACACAGGTACAGTAGATACACAGATTCTATACGTTGTATACATACACAGGTACAGTGTATACACACAGATTCTATACGTTGTATACATACACAGGTACAGTATATACACAGATTCTATACGTTGTATACATACACAGGTACAGTATATACACAGATTCTATACGTTGTATACATACACAGGTACAGTATATACGCAGATTCTATACATACACAGGTACAGTGTATACACAGATTCTATACGTTGTATACATACACAGGTACAGTATATACACAGATTCTATACGTTGTATACATACACAGGTACAGTGTATACACAGATTCTATACGTTGTATACATACACAGGTACAGGGTATACACACAGATTCTATACGTTGTATACATACACAGGTACAGTGTATACACACAGATTCTATACGTTGTATACACAGGTACAGTGTATACACACAGATTCTATACGTTGTATACATACACAGGTACAGTATATACACAGATTCTATACGTTGTATACATACACAGGTACAGTATATATACAGATTCTATACGTTGTATACATACACAGGTACAGTATATACACAGATTCCATACGTTGTATACATACACAGGTACAGTATATACAGATTCTATACGTTGTATACATACACAGGTACAGTATATACACAGATTCTATACGTTGTATACATACACAGGTACAGTATATACACAGATTCTATACGTTGTATACATACACAGGTACAGTGTATACACAGATTCTATACGTTGTATACATACACAGGTACAGTATATACACAGATTCTATACGTTGTATACATACACAGGTACAGTGTATACAGATTCTATACGTTGTATACATACACAGGTACAGTGTATACACAGATTCTATACGTTGTATACATACACAGGTACAGTATATACACAGATTCTATACGTTGTATACATACACAGGTACAGTGTATACAGATTCTATACGTTGTATACATACACAGGTACAGTATATATACAGATTCTATACGTTGTATACATACACAGGTACAGTATATACACAGATTCTATACGTTGTATACATACACAGGTACAGTATATATACAGATTCTATACGTTGTATACATACACAGGTACAGTATATACACAGATTCTATACGTTGTATACATACACAGGTACAGTATATATACAGATTCTATACGTTGTATACATACACAGGTACAGTATATACACAGATTCTATACGTTGTATACATACACAGGTACAGTATATACACAGATTCTATACGTTGTATACATACACAGGTACAGTATATACACAGATTCTATACGTTGTATACATACACAGGTACAGTATATACACAGATTCTATACGTTGTATACATACACAGGTACAGTATATACACAGATTCTATACGTTGTATACATACACAGGTACAGTATATATACAGATTCTATACGTTGTATACATACACAGGTACAGTATATACACAGATTCTATACGTTGTATACATACACAGGTACAGTATATACACAGATTCTATACGTTGTATACATACACAGGTACAGTATATACACAGATTCTATACGTTGTATACATACACAGGTACAGTATATACACAGATTCTATACGTTGTATACATACACAGGTACAGTATATACACAGATTCTATACGTTGTATACATACACAGGTACAGTATATACACAGATTCTATACGTTGTATACATACACAGGTACAGTATATACACAGATTCTATACATTGTATACATACACAGGTACAGTATATACACAGATTCTATACGTTGTATACATACACAGGTACAGTATATACGCAGATTCTATACGTTGTATACATACACAGGTACAGTATATACGCAGATTCTATACGTTGTATACATACACAGGTACAGTATATACGCAGATTCTATACGTTGTATACATACACAGGTACAGTATATACACAGATTCTATACGTTGTATACATACACAGGTACAGTATATACACAGATTCTATACGTTGTATACATACACAGGTACAGTATATACACAGATTCTATACGTTGTATACATACACAGGTACAGTGTATACACAGATTCTATACGTTGTATACATACACAGGTACAGTATATACACAGATTCTCTACGTTGTATACATACACAGGTACAGTATATACGCAGATTCTATACGTTGTATACATACACAGGTACAGTATATACGCAGATTCTATACGTTGTATACATACACAGGTACAGTATATACGCAGATTCTATACGTTGTATACATACACAGGTACAGTATATACGCAGATTCTATACGTTGTATACATACACAGGTACAGTATATACGCAGATTCTATACGTTGTATACATACACAGGTACAGTGTATACACAGATTCTATACGTTGTATACATACACAGGTACAGTGTATACACAGATTCTATACGTTGTATACATACACAGGTACAGTGTATACACAGATTCTCTACGTTGTATACATACACAGGTACAGTATATACACAGATTCTATACGTTGTATACATACACAGGTACAGTATATACACAGATTCTATACGTTGTATACATACACAGGTACAGTATATATACAGATTCTATACGTTGTATACATACACAGGTACAGTATATACACAGATTCTATACGTTGTATACATACACAGGTACAGTATATACACAGATTCTATACGTTGTATACATACACAGGTACAGTATATATACAGATTCTATACGTTGTATACATACACAGGTACAGTATATACACAGATTCTATACGTTGTATACATACACAGGTACAGTATATACACAGATTCTATACGTTGTATACATACACAGGTACAGTATATACACAGATTCTATACGTTGTATACATACACAGGTACAGTGTATACACAGATTCTATACGTTGTATACATACACAGGTACAGTGTATACACAGATTCTATACGTTGTATACATACACAGGTACAGTGTATACACAGATTCTCTACGTTGTATACATACACAGGTACAGTATATACACAGATTCTATACGTTGTATACATACACAGGTACAGTATATACACAGATTCTATACGTTGTATACATACACAGGTACAGTATATATACAGATTCTATACGTTGTATACATACACAGGTACAGTATATACACAGATTCTATACGTTGTATACATACACAGGTACAGTATATACACAGATTCTATACGTTGTATACATACACAGGTACAGTATATATACAGATTCTATACGTTGTATACATACACAGGTACAGTATATGCACAGATTCTATACGTTGTATACATACACAGGTACAGTATATACACAGATTCTATACGTTGTATACATACACAGGTACAGTATATACACAGATTCTATACGTTGTATACATACACAGGTACAGTATATACGCAGATTCTATACGTTGTATACATACACAGGTACAGTATATACACAGATTCTATACGTTGTATACATACACAGGTACAGTATATACACAGATTCTATACGTTGTATACATACATATCTATACATATCTATACATATCTATACATACACCGCACACCCCCGGTGTTTACCTCCTCCCGGTCACACTCTGCTCCTTGCACCACGCTGGACTCTCCCGACCAATCACAGAGCCGCTCTATCCTCCACAGCCAATCAGAGGGCTGGAGTCGGCAAAACACGTGACCGCCGGAATGACCTCACCCGGAAGTGCAGGTTTGGCGGGAGTGTGTGAGTGTGTGCGGCGGACATGGAGGAGCAGTACGAGCTGTACGGTATAGAGGATGACTACGAGGAGCAGTTCGCCTCCGAGCTGGAGGTCCTGGCCGAGATAGAAGGTGAGGAGCCCGCCGTGTGAGGAGTGAACTGTCCGCGATCAATAAAGTTCTGCAGCTTCTAATTCCCGAGCAGAACTTCCGAGACTGCAGTCCAGTACAGAAGTATCTGCTCACACAGTATATACTGTACACTCCTGACTGATACATTGTAACAAAGCTGTGGGTCTCCAGCTGTTCTAACACTACAACTCCCATCACTGACAGCTCCAGCTGATCTAACACTACAACTCCCATCACTCTGACAGGTCCAGCTATTCTAACACTACAACTCCCATCACTGACAGCTCCAGCTATTCTAACACTACAACTCCCATCACTGACAGGTCCAGCTATTCTAACACTACAACTCCCATCACTGACAGGTCCAGCTATTCTAACACTACAACTCCCATCACTGACAGGTCCAGCTATTCTAACACTACAACTCCCATCACTGACAGGTCCAGCTATTCTAACAGTACAACTCCCATCACTCTGACAGGTCCAGCTATTCTAACACTACAACTCCCATCACTGACAGCTCCAGCTATTCTAACACTACAACTCCCATCACACCCTGACAGCTCCAGCTGATCTAACACTACAACTCCCATCACTGACAGCTCCAGCTGTTCTAACACTACAACTCCCATCACTGACAGCTCCAGTTCTAACACTACAACTCCCATCACACCCTGACAGCTCCAGCTGATCTAACACTACAACTCCCATCACTGACAGCTCCAACTGTTCTAACACTACAACTCCCATCACATCCTGACAGCTCCAACTGTTCTAACACTACAATTCCCATCACATCCTGACAGCTCCAGCTATTCTAACACTACAACTCCCATCACTGACAGCTCCAGCTGATCTAACACTACAACTCCCATCACATCCTGACAGCTACAGCCGTTCTAACATTACGACTCCCATCACCCTGACAGCTCCAACTATTTTAACACTACAATTCCCATCACATCCTGACAGCTCCAGCTGTTATAACACTACAACTCCCATCACTGACAGCTCCAGCTGTTCTAACACTACAACTCCCATCACTGACAGCTTTAGCTATTCTAACACTACAACTCCCATCACTGACAGCTCCAGCTATTCTAACACTACAACTCCCATCACACCCTGACAGCTCCAGCTATTCTAACACAACAACTCCCATCACATCCTGACAGCTCCAGCTATTCTAACACAACAACTCCCATCACATCCTGACAGCTCCAGCTATTCTAACACAACAACTCCCATCACATCCTGACAGCTCCAGCTGTTCTAACACTACAACTCCCATCACTGACAGCTCCAGCTATTCTAACAGTACAACTCCCATCACTCTGACAGGTCCAGCTATTCTAACACTACAACTCCCATCACTGACAGCTCCAGCTATTCTAACACTACAACTCCCATCACTGACAGCTCCAGCTATTCTAACACTACCACTCCCATCACATGCCGACAGCTCCATCTCTTATAACACTACAACTCCCATCACTCTGACAGCTCCAGCTATTCTAACACTACAACTCCCATCACACCCTGACAGCTCCAGCTATTCTAACATTACGACTCCCATCACCCTGACAGCTCCATCTCTTATAACACTACAACTCCCATCACTGACAGCTCCAGCTGTTCTAACACTACAACTCCCATCACCCTGACAGCTCCAGCTATTCTAACACTACAACTCCCATCACCCTGACAGCTCCAGCTATTCTAACACTACAACTCCCATCACTCTGACAGCTCCAGCTATTCTAACACTACAACTCCCATCACCCTGACAGCTCCAGCTATTCTAACACTAAAATTCCCATCACCCTGACTGCTCCAGCTGTTCTAACACAACAACTCTCTTCACTTTATGCAGGTCCAGCTGTCAGGGCACGCTGGGAGTTGTAGTTTTGCAGCAGTTGAAGGGACACAGGTTGAAATTGATCACTGTAGCTTATGAGAGGAAGGGGGCCATAAGGGGGTTTCAGTCCTATATCTAAGTAGTAATAATGTTTCTGTTCAGTGACATGAAGCAGAAGTTCCATGAAAGTACATTAGAAAGTTTCCTGACTCTTCGTTATACATGGGGGGAGCTAACATTATTTTCTATTGTTGACAGATGACGTGCCTTCCCGATCTGCACCGAAGACATCCCAGTTCCGCAACAAGTTGTCATTCGAAGAGGCGATCACCTCTGCCGATCACATAGGAGCCACCGACCATGGCGCCAATGGCGTCCTCACAGCCGAGAGGTCTAAGAAGCGAGACTCTGCCTTCCTGCAACTGTCTGATGAGGACGAGCTGTCCGAGAGCATCTACGAGCCGCCCTTCAGTACGTCACACTCTCCTCTCTAAGTTTTCGCAACTGTGCCTTCAGCTGTTGCAAAACTACAACACTCAGCATGCCCGGACAGCCAACGGCTGTCCGGGCATGCTGGGTGTTGTAGTTTTGCAACAGCTGGAGGCATGCTGGTTGTGAAGCACTGCATTAAAAATGTAAAAAATCGGCCTTGACGTATAAAGTTTATTTTTTTTAATTTTTTTATTGGTTTATAGACAAACAGTACATATTTATACATTGATAAACAATATTAAAAGAAAACAGAAAAATATAAAGAGAGGAAAAGAGAAAAAAAGGCCCAAAAAACTTACACTTGAGGCTCATTTTGTTTGCAAATAGAGGCGCATTTTAAAGGGGTACTCTGCTGGAAAAAATCTTATCCATAGGGTATAAGGGGATAAGATGTCTGATCACGGGGTTCCCGCCGCTGCAGACCCCTGCGATCACCGGGCCGGGGGAGGTGAGCGCTCTGAATATTCGAGCCCGGGGTGGAATATGGAGGAGGCAGGGGAGCTGGACGAGCCAGCTCCCTGCCTCCATTGCGTTACGGAGTGCAATGTGAATAAAAGTATAAAGATCCATAACTTTGCACAGAAGCCTGCAAAAACAGTAAGTGACCCTTCGTTTTAAAGCTCTTAACCCTCACTATATGACCCAGTATACTGGGTTTAGTGCAGGTAAATCTGCTGTCAGATTTTCTTTAAATAACAATTTAGGAATCATTTTTTTCTGTCCAAAAATAAGTTGTGTAGAAACTTTGAAAGTAGCCTTGTATGCATTATAGACAATCCTTTAAGCAACACGGTCGACTTGCTGTATTGTATCAGTGCAGTTAAATGTATCTGTCTGAAGTGTAGACTGGAGAAATATCTAGACTGGATAGAACTGCAGCAGATCTCCAGCTGTGATAAGCATTAGGCCTTGTTCACACAGAGCAGATTCAGCGAGGAAATTTCTCGGTCGCTCTTCATTGGGGGACACAGAGACCTTGGGTATATGCTCTTTTCACTAGGAAAAAAAAGTTGTCTCCTCCCTGGCAGGATATACCCGCCCACTGGAAGAGAGGTAATCAGTTTAAGTGTCAGTAGGAGGCAAGACACAGGTCTCGGAGCTCCCCAGACCTGGTGTTTTTTTTTTTTTTTAATTATTTGAGTTGTTTAGTTAGCTTTTTTCCTCCCTTTTATTTCTCATTTTCAGGTGGGTGTTCAGGAGCATGGCGTTACCTGTTCCCTCATATGCGACAAGGGGGCACAGACATAGAGTATGTACTGTCAACCCATTCTCGCTAAGGACCAGCGCCTGGAGGTTGTACCCTGGGTCCGGGTCCCCCACTGCCCCTGCTCGCCCCGCTATCTTAGCCTGGTGTGATGCAGCGTTGCCATAAGCTGGTTAAAGCCGTTTGGTGAGTATATGTAGACCGTGGGTGAGTATATCATCCCCTTCACCCGCCCGCCAGTGTACTCACAGTTATGGCAGCCGTTTCTGTCTCAGGCCAGCTGCCGGCTTTTGCAGATGCTCCCTGTACTTTCTGCGGCCGCTTATTTTATTACTTTTAACTGGGCGGATCTCCTCCGGCGCTTGCTGGCCAGCGGGACCCATAATGGCGGCAGGTAGCTCCGCCCCCCCTTCTCCCCATGCTCTCTCCCGCCTCTGCGCTGTCTTGGGAGCGCCGGACAGGAAAAGCCCAGCGCCTTTCTGCGCCTCTCATGAACGAAGCTTAGCTCCGCCCCTCCTCCCGCAGCAAGCCCTCTAGGCTCAGGGTGCTGAAGTAGTTGTTCACGCTTCTAGGGATGTCACCCTCCTCTGATTCCCTGGTTCAGGGCCATTTCTCTTCCAGCTCAGCGGAAGCCTGTCCAGCCGGGCACCGCTTTCACCCCTCTAAACCGCCCACCCCCCAGGCCTCGGAGCAGCAAGTGCTTCTACAGTATGCTGCATTACTGCTCCTGTTTAGTTTGCAGCTCCCTGCGCTCACAGTCACTGCTGGTTCCTCTCTTCTCCCGTCCTTATGGACAAGGATCGGCGCAATTTTGTGCCTCTCTCAGATGGAGTTGAGCTCTGCCCCTCTCCTTCTCCCGTAGTGCGTCCAGGCTTGGGCTCAGGGGTTAATGCTGGGAAATCGCGGGACGCAGGGTTCATTTAAAAATTAAAAATAATTGTCTTCCGCTGGTCTCTTTGACTGGGAAACGCCCTCTAGCGACTGTTAATGGTATTGTGTTTTTTTTGTGGCTCCCTCTGTGGCAGCTCGTAGCTATTACAGTTTTTTGTCCGCGATATCTGTTTTTATCTTTTTCCGGGACTGCATATAGGGTCTGCCTTTTTTTCCAAATAGTGCTATTGGTACAATGTTTTTTTGCCATATGCCTCTGCCATGCCTAATTCTGCAGAGTTCTCACTCTCTGAGGGAGCATATGCAAACCGTTAGGGGTCCCTGGAGATTCCGGGGTTACATTCCGTGCCTGGTTTCCCCTTACGCTGCGTACCATGCCATGTTTACTGTGCCCACGGCCGGTCCTAGTCCCTCCCTATTGGGGCACGGCTCCGGTCCGGTGCCCTTACAGGGCTTTTGCGCTCCTGTCAGATGCCTAGGGCCTTTTCCGGGTTTTTCCTTCGACGGTCATCCATCAGTGGAGGGTTTTCTCCATCAGGGGAGAGTCCCTCCTCCACAGGTTCCCGATCTCCTATATGCCACATCAGTGGTTGACATTCCAGTACCCCTTGGCCAGTGCGAGGTGTTTGACGGAGCGACCTGTTGCATACTATGGACCCATACCAGTAAGCCAGACAGTGGACTGCGTGGTTCCTTCGCCGCCTGTCATTTCTCACATGCCTGATGTCTCTGCGGCTGGAGTTCCGGTACCCCACAACCAGTGCCCGTTGTCCGAAGAAGTGCCCTGACGTGTCCTATGGACCCTATACAGGGCAATGGGGATACCATCCATGGCTCCTCTGCCTCCCCCGATCTACCAGGGTGGGGAGGATTCAATCCATGGCTCCTAGGCCTCCCCATCCTCCCACCTGCGACCAAGGGGCACAGTGATGGGCGATATGACGGTTGTTCCCTTTTCGACAGCACCTGGAGGTGTACTCATTCACCCAGACTGTTGTCTGCACAATTTCCGACGCAGTCTGTCTCCCATCCCTGGGCTGCTGCGTGCATGGCTGGGGTTTCCAGTACCTCACTGCTGGTGGGAGAAATCTGGAAGAGGGTCCCCTGCAGGTACACGGGACTGACATCAGTCAGTCAGACTTTCTTGTGCTTGAGGGTTGCCCATCAGATCGGCCACACTCCAGTACCCCACTTTTGGTGGGAGGGTTCGCAGAAGTAACTTTGTGCGTTCAGGAACCCTATACCAGTCAACCAGATGGTGGTCTGCATGGCTTACTACTGCGTCGGGTCACCTACCATACTCTTGCCTCACCTTTGCGGAAGTTCAGGTATTCAACTGCCGAGGTGTAGTTCTGAGCGAGGGACCCCATGTTGCTCCATGGGCCTTTCACAATGCACCATGTAGTGGTTCGCAGGGTTCCCTACTTTCCCAGGTCCCTCTCCACAGGACTGGGGCTATCTCGGATAAGGGCTGGCAAGCCACTTTCAGTGTGTGATTCCGAGGACCGGACAGGTATGTATGTATGTATGTGTATATATATATATATATGTGTGTGTATAGATAGATAGAGATATATAGATATATCTATATATCTCCATCTATCTATCTAGGTTTTCTCTCTTTATAGCTCCTAAAGCCAAGCGCCAGAAAATAGAGGCCGTGAAGAAACTGGACTTCGGTGCCACTGATCGATCTGCGGTCAGCCCAGCAATAAGTGATGACATCACTCCTCCGCCATCTCCTGATCCCACGCAGAAGAAGGACAGGTATAAGGGGATGATCTGCTTATAAGGGTCTAAACGGTTACCATATTGTTTATAGGTGGCTCGTTCATATAGGTGACTGGTCTCCAAACTGTAGACCTCTAGATGTTGCAAAACTACAACTCCCAGCATGCCCGGACAGCCAATGGCTGTCCGGGCATTCTCGGAGTTGTAGTTTTGCAACCTCTAAAGGTCCACAGTGTGGAGACCACTTATGTGGCTGGCATATGACTATAGCTCTGGGTTTCCTCTCCATACAACAGCATGTATGGGTGAGACACATGCAGCACCTGTTGATGCTAATAGAGTGAATTTAGTTATTAAAGGGGTACTCTGGAGGAAAACTATTTTTTTTCTAATTAACTGGTGGCAGAAAATTAAACAGATTAGTAAATTATTACTATTAAAAAATCTTAATCCTTTCAGGACTTATCAGCTGCTGTATGCTCCAAAGGAAGTTGTGTAGTTCTTTCCAGTGCTCTTCTGACACCTCTCCTCCATAGCAGGAGAGGTTTCCTATGGGGATTTTTTTCCTGCTCTGGACAGTTCCTGATGTGGACTGAGGTGTCAGCAGAGAACACTGGAAAGAACTACACAACTTCCTTTGAAGCAAACAGCAGCTGATAAGTCCTGGTAGGATTAAGATTTTTTTTAAATAGAAGTAATTTAAAATCTGTATAACTTTCTGGCACCAGTTGATTTAAAAAAATATATTTTTTACCGGAGTACCCCTTTAAGCATTATTTATGGGTTCCCCCTTTTCAGAAATCTGAAGTTTCTGAGCTGCGATGCACTCGACGTCAGTGACATGGCTCCTCTGCAAGTCTCCCCGTCTAAAGCTGAGCAGAAGCGCGTGCTGAAGCGGCCACCAGTGCTGGAGGACTACATCAATGTGACTTCTAGTGACGGCGCAAGGGTTTACATGACATTAAAAGATGATCAGGATGGGACTGGGGTTCAGGTGAGCAACTCTCCTGCTGATGTTAAAGGGGTTGTACAGGAAAAGAAAACCCAATTTAATTTGTTCCCCCTGTCCTTAGGTTGTGTGTGGTACTACAACTTGTCTCCGTTAACTTCAATGGCAGTTAACTGCAATACCTCACACAACCTGACGACAAATGTGGCACTGTTTTTGAATTATTTATTATATTTTGATTTATTATTACTAGACTTTATTTAACGATGTCAACCACATACAGAATGTTTGGGAACTTATCTTTTGGGATAGGTTTTACTTACCCCTTTATTGTTTTCCTTTTTTCATTTCAGGACTCTAAGTTCACAGGCCTCAGCTGGAGAGGTGACCCGCAGCTTCACCTTCTGGGGGTCCCCATTTCATACCTTAAGGAGCAAGTGGCTGATGAGGTAATAACTGTGCATGGATATGTATATTCTATAGAAAGGATAATAAAATGATTTCTCACTCATATCAGTGGGGGACACAGAAGACAGTAGGTATGTGCTGCTTTGGCTAGGAGGCGACATTAAAGGGGAATATCCAGGAAAAAAACTTTTTTATATATATATCAACTGTCTCCAGAAAGTTAAACAGATTTGTAAATTACTTCTATTAAAAAATCTTAATCCTTTCAGTACTTATGAGCTTCTGAAGTTAAGGTTGTTCTTTTCTGTCTAAGTGCACTTTGATGACACGTGTCTCAGAAACCGCCCAGTTTAGAAGCAAATCCCCATAGCAAACCTCTTCTAAACTGGGCGGTTCCCGAGATAATATTGTATATATTTGTTTGTGTGGGGTGGACCGGTGTTGTATTTTATGCTATGGTGTTGGTTTTATGATTCATTATATTATGTTCTGTCAGATATGGTATGTTTATGTTTTGTACTTATTTATTGTTATGTTTAAAATTTTTATAAAAGATTTACAGGATATAACTCAGGATCAGTACAGGATAAGTAATGTAATGTATGTACACAGTGACCTCACCAGCAGAATAGTGAGCACAGCTCTGGAATATAATACAGGATATAACTCAGGATCAGTACAGAATAAGTAATGTAATGTATGTACACAGTGACCTCACCAGCAGAATAGTGAGTACAGCTCTGGAGTATAATACAGGATATAACTCAGGATCAGTACAGGATAAGTAATGTAATGTATGTACACAGTGACCTCACCAGCAGAATAGTGAGTACAGCTCTGGAGTATAATACAGGATATAACTCAGGATCAGTACAGGATAAGTAATATAATGTATATACACAGTGACCTCACCAGCAGTATAGTGAGTACAGCTCTGGAATATAATACAGGATATAACTCAGGATCAGTACAGGATAAGTAATATAATGTATATACACAGTGACCTCAGCAGCAGAATAGTGAGCACAGCTCTGGAATATAATACAGGATATAACTCAGGATCAGTACAGGATAAGTAATGTAATGTATGTACACAGTGACCCCACCAGCAGAATAGTGAGTACAGCTCTGGAGTATAATACAGGATATAATTCAGGATCAGTACAGGATAAGTAATGTAATGTATATACACAGTGATCTCACCAGCAGAATAGTGAGTACCGCTCTGGAGTATAATACAGGATATAACTCAGGATCAGTACAGGATAAGTACCGTATATACTCGAGTATAAGCCGAGTTTTTCAGCACGATTTTTCGTGCTGAAAACACCCCCCTCGGCTTATACTCGAGTGAACTCCCCCACCCGCAGTGGTCTTCAACCTGCGGACCTCCAGAGGTTTCAAAACTACAACTCCCAGCAAGCCCGGGCAGCCATCGGCTGTCCGGGCTTGCTGGGAGTTGTAGTTTTGAAACCTCCGGAGGTCCGCAGGTTGAAGACCACTGCGGCCTTCGACATCATCCAGCCCCCTCTCACCCCCCTTTTAGTTCTGTACAGTACTCACCTCCACTCGGCGCTGGTCCGGTGCTGCAGGACTGTCCGGAGAGGAGGTGGTCCGGTGGGATAGTGGTTCCGGGCTGCTATCTTCACCGGGGAGGCCTCTTCTAAGCGCTTCGGGCCCGGCCCCAGAATAGTCACGTTGCCTTGACAACAACGCAGAGGTACGTTTATTGCCAACGTACTTCTGCGTCATTGTCAAGGCAACGCCTCTATTCCGGGCCGGAAGCGCGGAGAAGAGGCGCCCCCGGTGAAGATAGCAGCCCGGAACCACTATCCCACCGGACGACCTCCTCACCGGACAGTCCTGCAGGACCGGACCAGCGCCGAGCGGAGGTGAGTACTCACAACTAAAGGGGGGTGAGAGGGGGCTGGATGATGTTGAAGGCCGCAGTGGTCTTCAACCTGCGGACCTCCGGAGGTTTCAAAACTACAACTCCCAGCAAGCCCGGACAGCCGATGGCTTGCTGGGAGTTGTAGTTTTGAAACCTCTGGAGGTCCGCAGGTTAAAGACCACTGAGGGCGGATGATGAGGAGAGGATGATGAAGGGGGTGTGTGGGATGATGACAAGAGGATGATGAAGGGGGGGTGTGGGATAAGGGGATGATGAAGGGGGGTGGGATGATGAAGGGGGGTGGGGATGATGACAAGGGGATGATGACAAGGGGATGATGAAGGGGGGATGTGTGGGATGATAAGGGGATGATGACAGGTGATGATGATGAGGGTCTGGATAATGACAGGCGGTGATGATGATGAGGATGTTAATGATGGGTCTGGATGATGACAGGGGGAATGATGTATTTCCCACCCTAGGCTTATACTCGAGTCAATAACTTTTCCTGGGATTTTGGGTTGAAATTAGGGGTCTCGGCTTATACTCGGGTCGGCTTATACTCGAGTATATACGGTAATGTAATGTATGTACACAGTGACCTCACCAGCAGAATAGTGAGTACAGCTCTGGAGTATAATACAGGATATAACACAGGATCAGTACAGGATAAGTAATGTAATGTATGTACACAGTGACCTCACCAGCAGAATAGTGAGTGTAGCTCTGGAATATAATACAGGATATAACTCAGCATCAGTACAGGATAAGTAATGTAATATATATACACAGTGACCTCACCAGCAGAATAGTGAGTACAGCTCTGGAGTATAATACAGGATATAACTCAGGATCAGTACATGATAAGTAATGTAATGTATGTACACAGTGACCTCACCAGCAGAATAGTGAGTACAGCTCTGGAGTATAATACAGGATATAACTCAGGATCAGTACAGGATAAGTAATGTAATGTATGTACACAGTGACCTCACCAGCAGAATAGTGAGTACAGCTCTGGGGAATAATACAGGATATAACTCAGGATCAGTACAGGATAAGTAATGTATGTACACAGTGACCTCACCAGCAGAATAGTGAGTACAGCTCTGGAGTATAATACAGGATATAACTCAGGATCAGTGCAGGATAAGTAATGTAATGTATGTACACAGTGACCTCACCAGCAGAATAGTGAGTACAGATCTGGAGTATAATACAGGATATAACTCAGGATCAGTACAGGATAAGTAATGTATGTACACAGTGACCTCACCAGCAGAATAGTGAGTACAGCTCTGGAGTATAATACAGGATATAACTCAGGATCAGTACAGGATAAGTAATGTAATGTATATACACAGTGACCTCACCAGCAGAATAGTGAGTACAGCTCTGGAGTATAATACAGGATATAACTCAGGATCAGTGCAGGATAAGTAATATAATGTATGTATACAGTGACCTCACCAGCAGAATAGTGACTGCAGCTCTGGAATATAATACATGATGTAACTCCATGGTATCCTTCTGTACATCTATCATATGTTGATTGATACCTTTCTTCTCTTGCAGCGTCGGAGACAAGTTTTAGAGGAATCCCAGCGCCTTACAGAAATGCTGAGCAGGTAATACGTCTAATGATTTTAATTAGGAGAGATTTACAAGGCTCTTCTCTTCCACCCAGCTATGATTCTCAGTACGGTTCTGCTCTACAATGAATGCCATTAAACTATATAAACCACAATATCAGATTATCTTGGTTTTTACAATCATTTGCATGTGCAAGTCTGCAAATTCTATATCTGCCAGCTGAATACAGACCAGGTTCTTTTTCTGCACTAGCTATACACGGCAAACAATTTTCAGTCAAATTCGCCAGTTTTGCCCAGCGAACCACATCTGTTTTATATGAATGTGAACACTGTTCATTCACCTTTTATTTATTTATTTATTATTATTTTTTTTTTTTATGTCAACAGTCAAATGAATGAATTTGAGCAGGTGGAAAATGAAAGTTTAGATCTCATCCCTGCAGAAACAGAAGAGGAAGGTGACGACGGGTCCTCCCATAGCCTCTGGGTTGACAGATACACCCCAAGACATTATACGGAGCTGCTCAGTGATGATGTGAGTGTAAAATCACCATTTATTTATATTATCACTGATATTTCCTGCATCTTGTTCATGGTTTACTCTCCCTTCCCTCTTTTTAGTATACGAATCGATGTCTCCTGAAGTGGTTAAAGTTATGGGACACCGTAGTGTTTGGTAAAGAAAAGACAGTAAAGAAACCCAAGGCGGTTCCAGATCCAAGAGTGAACAACAAGTTCCAGAAGGAATCGACAGGAAAGTTTAAGACCAAAGCTCAGATCACAGAAGAGATTCTCGAGGCAGAACTCGATCAGTACAATAGACCCAAGAACAAGGTAAGTGAAAAAAAAACTCTCTAAATCTATCATAGAAACCCTACTTTATTGTGGTTTATTCTCCTGTAAGGCTGCATTCACATTCCAGAAAGATAGATACTATTGTTAGGGTGGTGATTTGAAAATGAATAAATAAAAATATCTTAAAAAGCTATAGAGTGACACCAACCCCCCCCCCGTCCTACGATGGCCCCGACATACGATCATTTCAGCATATGATCACTCTCAGAGGCAGCATCAACATACAATGCTTTTGTATGTCGGGGCCATCGCATAAATGGCTATCCGGCAGCGCAGACTGCTTCAGCTGCCCCCGGATAGCCGTTTACCGTGCCCAGTGTGGTCCACTGACGATCACTTACCTGTCCTCGGGGCTCCGGCGCGTCCTCTTCAGGATCCCCTGCATCGTCGGCGCTCTCCATCGTCGTCATCACGTCGCTGCGCCCGCCGTCCCGTCATCCAATAGGAGCGGCGTGCGTAGCGACGTGATGGCGGCAACGGAGAGCGAGGATCCCGGGGAAGCAGAGGCCTTGCCGGAGCGTCGGGGACACCCCAGGGACGTGGCGACAGCGATGGAAGGCGACATCCAGGGCAGCGGTGACGGTCCGGAGCGGTGGGGACACATGAGTATAACCTCCAGTACCAGTGGTCTTCAACCTGCGGACCTCCAGATGTTGCAAAACTACAACTCCCAGCATGCCCGGACAGCCGTTGGCTGTCCGGGCATGCTGGGAGTTGTAGTTTTGCAACATCTGGAGGGTCCGCAGGTTGTAGACCACTGTCCTATACTTTACATTGCACGGATCCCTCAACATACAATGGTTTCAACAAACGATGGTCCATTTGGAACGGATTACCATCGTATGTTGAGGGACCGCTGTATATATATGTATGTGTGTGTGTGTATGTGTATATATATATATATATATATATATATATGTATAAATAATGTTTCTTACTAACATGTTTTAGGTTGCTTTGCTCTGTGGCCCACCCGGTCTAGGAAAGACCACACTAGCGCATATAATAGCGAGACATGCTGGATACAACGTGGTGGAAATGAACGCTAGGTGAGTACATGTATTATTTTAGTAACCCATAGTTTATGGAGAAACGATTTGCAATTTTAATGTTTAATAAAATAAAAAAAATCTTTGCCCTCCAAATTGCAGCGATGACCGTAGTCCAGAGGTTTTCAGAACGCGAATTGAAGCCGCAACACAAATGAAGTCCGTGCTGGGTTTGGACGAGCGACCTAATTGTTTAATTATTGACGAAATAGACGGCGCGCCCACAGTAAGTGATAGACACGAAAATACGGTTCTCGCCCGAGCATTTATTCTTCACACTCCCCACTGAGCGGTGCGTTCATGTATGAATAAATTGCTTCTGTTCCTCTTTGGCGACATGTTGTGTTCCCAAACGGTTTGACACTGAGCGTGTAGCGACGCGCTCTATCGGCAGGGGAGATGATAATGCCAAATGGTTTCCAGGGGGAATTAAGAAAAAAAAATTCTAAGAATAGATGCTGCAAAATAGGTTGATAGGGAATGTAATGATTTACCAAAACTGATGTCAGATCTGCTATTCTGTGCACATTTTGAAGAGGTTATTCCAAGATTAAAACTTACCACCTTTACAAATAGCGAGTAAATGGAGCGCCAGCCTAGCATTCGTACTCCCTGCTATTCATTCGGTCGGCAAGGGCACCGGCACAACAAGCTGGCGCTAGGATTGCCCAGAAATGCACCATCTCAATAGAATAGCAATGCGTTTCAGAGAGGATGTTCATTCTTTCGGTGCAGTCTGGGGTCTGGAATTTTCGTAGTATGAATGGTGGTGCAGAATCCCATTAAAAACAGCGGGCAGCTGCTGCACCTTATTTTTCTAGCGGAATTTTGTTACAAAGATTCAAAGTGTGTAAGGGCCCTTAAAGGGGTACTCCGCACCAGACATCTTATCCCCTATCCAAAGGTTAGGGAATAAGATGTCTGATCACTGGGGGTCCCGCCGCTGGGGACCCCGGCGATCTCTGCCAATGCACCCCGCCAACATCACCACCGCAGAGCAAACTGGCTCTGTGGGTGATGACGGGGGCGATGCAGGGGACGGAGCATCGTGACGTCACAGCTCTGCCCCCCCCCCCCGTCACGTCCCGCCCACTCAATATGTCGGTGATCGTCACGCCCCCTCCCATAGACTTGTATTAAGGGAGCGGGGCGTGACATCATGGGGGGCGGAGCCATGACGTCACGTTGCTCCGTCCACTGCAGAGCTTGCTCTGTAGTGATGACGGCGGGGTGCAGCAGCAGAGATCGCGGGGGGGGGGGGGAGGTCCCCAGCGGCGGGACCCCGGTGAGCAGACACCTTATCCCCTAACCTTTGGATAGGGGATAAGATGTCTGGGGCGGAGTACCCCTTTAAAATGTGATATAAGCAGGATTCTCCCACTACCTAGTCTCCTAGGTAGTTATTACTGCACGACACCCAGCGCCCAGCTCATGCCATGTTTTAACAGTTGTTAACACCGGGAAAACAGTTGCTCCAATAAGTCGACCTGCCCCCTCCATGCATCTCTATGGGACAGACGGAGATACAAAAGCACAGCAGCTCCTGCTCCTTTGCATAGTGGATACATTTCCCTACATGGGACTACTCCTTTAGTATAGACATAACCCCTTCAAGGATCCCCACCTGACATAACCTCTCGTGTGCGGCTGTATCTGAACATCGACTACATTCTACCTAGGAGAAGCCTGGTTGAGGTTGTTGTAAGTTTGGCTGAACTTTGTGGTTGATGCAGTTCTCTACTTTCTTTAGGTCTCCATTAATATGCTGCTAAGTTTAATAAACCGGAAGGATGGGAAGGACGCCGATGGTGGAAATGAGGCAACTACCACTAAGAAGAAAAAGAAAGACGGGGGCTTGATGCTCAGACCTATCATCTGTATTTGCAATGACCAGTAAGTATCCTCTATGGCAGTGTTTGCCAACCAGGGTGCCTCCAGCTGTTGCAAAACTACAACCCCCAGCATGCCCGGACAGCCTTCGGCTGTCCGGGCATGCTGGGAGTTGTAGTTTTGCAACAGCTGGAGACACCTTATTTGGGAAACACTGCTCTATAATAACTACATTACAAGTCACCATATTGAATTCAATGGGTCATCCATTTAAATATTTTTATTGTCTATCCACATGGTAGATGATAAATGTGCAATCACTGGGAGTTCAGCTGCAGGATCTACAACGGAGGTTTCTAAGTGCCCCTTGTGAATGGTTGTGGCCATTGCCCCATTAACTACTGTGCGACTGAGGGAGATCTCTTGTTTTTAACATAGCGGTGAATAGAGCGGGGCCTTGTAGGTAACCTATCAATCCATTCACAAGGGACACTTGGCATCCCCTGTACTTCAGATTGCTTTTCTGTGGACAGGTGATAAATGATTTTAGTGGACATGGTCACATGGGGTGGGTTTTTGTGTGTGGACGTAAAATATCTGTGTGTGTGTATGTGTGTATATATATATTTATAAAATGTGTGTATGTATATATGTGTGTGTATATAAATGTACTTGCAGAGCTGGACAGTATGACCAAAAATGTGTATCGCTGTATTTTTGTAGTTTATTGCAGTTCCACGGTATTTAACGGTATTTTCCATCCTCCACCTCCCCATCATGTGACCTATGGGCGCTGCTTCTCTCCCCTGGCCCCCAGGTTTATCAGCCCAGCACTGCGCTGTCCCCCACATCGGGGAACTAATCATGTTTACCCAAAAGCGCTGCTCTCCTCATCCTCCTGTGAGTTGCGGGCTGCCGGCGCTGGAACTCTGTACTGTACTACATATTCCTTGTGCCCGGGCTGCAAAAATAAACAAAATAAACTTTGACTCACCTTCCTGCGTTCCCCTGTTGCGACGATAACGGCTTCACAGTCCTCTGCTGCAATCCTCAGGCTGCTTCCTGGGGACAGGAACGTCACAGAGCCGTCAGCCTATCACCGGCCGCAGCGATGTCCTGACTCGGCCTGTGATAGGCTGAGCGCACAGTCATTTTAGGAGCTGGCCAGAGCTCCTTACATGACAGGACGTTCAGCCTATCACCGGCCGAGTCAGGACATCGCTGTGGCCGTTGATAGGCTGACGGCTCTGTGACGTTCCCATCCACAGCGTGAGGCCAATACCGGAGCAACGGGGGAACGTATGAAGGTGAGTTGAAGTTTATTTTGTTTATATTTGCAGCCCGGGCACCAGGAATATGTAGTACAGTACAGAGTTCCAGCGCTGGCGGCCTGCAACTCACAGAAGGACGAGGAGAGCAGCGCTTGCGGGTGACATATGCGGGTGACATTCGGTATGAACCGGTATACCGCCCAGCACTAGTACATTGTATGTATTTTATTTTCCTCCGAATGTAAATTGTTGTCCAGCAATTTAGGAAACCACAGGCTACGGTTACCTTAGGCCTGAATGTACCTGACTTATTATGACGGCTTGTAGTAAATGCTTCTGGCCTGGAGATGGTTCCCTTTAGTTGTCTGTGACCTCTTCTCTTCTGTGCAGGTATGTTCCGTCTCTTCGGCAGCTCAGGCAGCAAGCGTTCATGTTGAATTTCCCTCAGACGTTGCCTTCCAGGCTGGTACAAAGGTTACATGAGGTTAGTGCAATTGATTTTTTACTGAGAGTTGTATTCGTTTGGTTTGTTGAGTACAGTGGTCCCTCAACATACGATCGTAATTCGTTCCAAACGACCCATCGTTTGTCGAATCCATCGTATGTTGAGGGATCCGTGCAATGTAAAGTATAGGAAGCTGTACTCACCTGTCCCCGCCGCTCCGGACCAGGTCCTCACCGCTCCCGATCCTGTCCCAGGGGCTCCCAATGCTGCTCCGGTGTCGTCTTCGCGATCCTCCGGCTTCTTCCGCATCTTCTGCAGGGTCCGGGCCTCGCTTTCCAGTGACGTTATTACGCTGCTGCGCCGGCGCGGTGTGCGTAGTGACGGAATAACGACGCCGGAAAGCGAGGCCCGGACCCTGGAGAAGATGCGCAAGACACCGGAGGATCGCGAAGTGGACCCGGAGCAGCGGGAATAGGTGAGCGAACCTGCCAGGGATGCTTAAACTGCTATCCGACAGCAGCTTAAGCATTTTGCGCTGTCGGATAGCAGTTAATGTGATGGCCCCGACATATAAAAGCATCGTATCTCGATTTTATCATATGTCGGGGCCATCGTAGGTCGGGGGGTTACTGTATATACATAAAGAAATGGTTATTGCTGAAACACCAACTTTACGCATCAATAATGTAAATGTTTATTGCATTTATTGTTTAGATGTATTATACACTGATCAGCCATAAAATTGAAACCACTCCTAGGGAAGTGAACAACATGGATTATCTGGTTACACCACCACTAGCCGGTACCGCTGATACAAGGCAGGATGGATCCATGATTTTTGTTTACGCCAAATTCTGACCCTGTCATCTGAATGTCACAGCTGGAATGGAGACTCCTCAGACCAGACAACGTTCTTCCATCTTCCATTGTCCAATTATGGTTCCTGTGTGAATTGTAGCCTCAGTTTCCTGTTCTTAGCGGACAGTAGTGATCCCCGGTGTGGTCTTCAGCTGCTGTAGCCCATCTGCTTCAAGTTTGGACGTGTTGTGCGGTCAGAGAGGGTATTCTGCAGACCTTGGCTGTAACCAGTGTTTATCTGAGTTACTGTTTCCTTTCTGTCATCTTGAACCAGTCTGCCCATTCTCCTCTGACATAATCAAGCCATTTTCCTTCGCACAACTGCCGCTCACTGGATATTTTCTCTTTTTCGGACCGTTCTCTGTAAACCCTAGAGATGGTTGTGGGTCATAATCCCAGTAGATCAGCTGTTTGTGAAATACTCAGACTGGCCCGTCTGGGACCAACACCCAGGACACGTTCATAGTCAATGAAGTCCCCTTCCCCATTCTGATGCTCGGTTTGAACAAGTTGTCTTGCTGGGAGTTCTAGTTTTGCAACCTCCAGAGGCACCTTGATTGGGAAACACTGGTCTATGGAGTCCAGGTCTTGGTGGATCAGCAGGAGGGAGACTGACACAATATTAGGCAGATGGTTTTAATATTATGGTAGATCAGTGCATTTTGCTCTTGCCGTCTCTCTATAATGCAGCATCTATTATTATTTTCTATATATTTTTTGGTAATGTAGTATTTTCCATTTTGAAAATAAGCACCTTACAAAATCTCCCTACGCGAAGGGAATTAAACAGATATTCATAAACAGCTGTTCTTAACATGAAGGCATATCCATAGGAAAGGGCCGGAACCTGTTTTATGTGAATTTCATTTAATGTGCTGAAAATATATTTAATTAATTATTTTTCTTATGCCATGGTTTGGTTTTGCAGATAACTCTTAAACAGGACATGAAAGCCGACACTGGGGCCCTGATGGCATTGTGTGAGAAGACGGATAATGATATCAGGTCCTGTATAAACACACTGCAGGTAGGTATGCAGGTAGTTACTATGGTCTGAGAACAGAAGCAGAAATGTTTCCTTTTAGAAAGTGTCATAATGTACGTACACTATGCTGTCATAGGTTTATGATGTCTCACGTCTGTGCTGCCCCATAGTGTTGTGTCATTGTCCTTCCTTAGATGGGGCTGATTAAAGGGGTACTCCACTGGCCAGCGTTTGGAGCTAAATGTTCCGAACGCTCGTTTCGCGCCTTGTGGTCGGCCACGCCCTTTGTAACTTCACGGCCACGTCCCCTCAATGCAAGTCTATGCGAGGGGGCGTGACTACCGTCACGCCCCCTCCCATAGTCTTGCATTGAGGGGGCGTGGCTGTGACATCACAAGGGGCTCACAGCGTGAAAACCGCGTTTGGAACATTTAGTTCAGAACGCTGGCCGGTGGAGTACCCCTTTAATGCTAATAAAAATGTTATCACTGTACTGACCTCTCAATGACTTCACCAGAGGTTAAAGAAAAGTTGTCATACAATATATAAATAGTCATATATATATATATATATATATATATATATATATATATATGACTATGTCGTACATTCTTATGGCGAGGTCCCTTATGTCCCCATTTTAGGCAGGTAGAACAACAAGACCCCAATAGGCGCTGCAGATTCCCACGAAGTAAACCAGACCAGAGATGTAGTGGTAGTAGCACAAAACACTGGAAGGTTTATTGTAGTAAAAACAATAAAATACAGATTACGCGTTTCGGGGGAGCCACCCCCTTCTTCAGATCAGAGTATTATTGTAGATAGATTCTGAACTAAAGGAGAGAACAGGAGCGCTCCAATGTGCAGGATCAGTGGGTTGACACCATGTAAAGTCAGGTGAGACATACGCTCACCTTGTAATTAGAGATGAGCGAACTTACAGTAAATTTGATTCGTCACGAACTTCTCGGCTCGGCAGTTGATGCCTTATCCTGCATAAATTAGTTCAGCTTTCAGGTGCTCCGGTGGGCTGGAAAAGATGGATACAGTCCTAGGAAAGAGTCTCCTAGGACTGTATCCACCTTTTCCAGCCCACGGGAGCACCTGAAAGCTGAACTAATTTATGCAGGATAAGTCATCAACTGCCGAGCCGAGAAGTTCGTGACGAATCAAATTTACTGTAAGTTCGCTCATCTCTACTTGTAATGTGCAATAACTGAGGCACAACGCTCACATCGTGTAGGAAGAGAACTTGTAGATCTGGAATGGCTGCTGCAGACTTCCCAGGCCAAGTCGACGTGCACAGGATACACTAATGGACACAAAGATGGAAGTAATTTCGCGCTGCCAGTCATTACTCAATGAGGCAAGAGCCAGGGGTAATACTGGAATCCTAAGTTTTATTAACAGACAAGGCGTTTCAAGGCCGAGATGGCCTTTTCATCAGGCGACGCCTGATGAAAAGGCCATCTCGGCCTTGAAACGCGTTGTCTGTTAATAAAACTTAGGATTCCAGTATTACCCCTGGCTCTTGCCTCATTGGGTGACGACTGGCAGCGCGAAATTAGTTCCATCTTGCTTTGTGTCCATTGGTGTTACTCAGAAGGGGCACCCTCATGTTCTCTGATGCCTCCCCCTCCTCCTAGTCAAATTTTTATGGCATGTCTAATCAAACAAGGTCACGATATAAGAACTCTTATAGGTAATGTAATAATGGTTGGTAGATTACAAAATGATTCTCACCTCTGAACATAGGCAGTATACAGTAGGTGTGCCCATGGCTCAGCAATAATGGAACTTTAAGGATTGCAATAGGAAGCGATGGCCTAAAGGTATCCTTCCATTGAGTAATGTATGGAGATTTCCTAGTGTGTTTAACCATATAAAATAAAGAAATTCTCAAGGTTCCAGAGAGAGGACCCAAAGGGTTGTATTTTTTTACATGAATAAATCTCTCTTCCTCCTAAATAGGGCACTTACCACTAGAAGGCTGTCATCAGTGAGATCCCTTGTTTTGGGGATCATGACTATAAAGACAGTTTTTATGTATCCTTCATGCTATAAAACAAGGACCCTGGCAATTGAAATAACGCAAAGTTTTGTATTTTTAGTTTCTGCGTGGGAAAGGAAAGAAGGAATTGAACATGCGGATAGTCCAGACAATGAAGATTGGGCTGAAAGATCAAAACAAGGGCTTGTTCGCTGTATGGCAGGAAATCTTCCAGCTCCCTAAAGTTCAGAGGTATGAGCTCGTAATGATAAAGCACTTGAATGTCTACTAAAGCAGTGTTCCCATCTTGATAAGTGACTGTATATCACTAGAATACGTCATCACTTTGATTGGTAGGGGTAGAAATTCTGGGACGCCTATCGATCCTAAGAATGAAGAGGCTCATTTAGTACTTCATTCATTTCACTGGATGCACATCAGTGCTTGTGGCCACCCACTTGTGCAGGGAACAGCAGCACTGCTCCATTCACTTGCATTGGGTGGGCTGCAGTACCCTGTATAGTTGGGAAAGCATTGAACGGTATGTAGCACTACATCACCTCCTTGGGATTAATGGGGGTTCCTAGGTCAGTGCTGTGGCATATTCCTTTCTGAGGTAGGGTCTGAGTCCCCAGGTCAGTGCTGTGGCAACTTTTTTTTATGAGGTAGGGTCTGGGTCCCTAGGTCAGTGCTGTGGCACCTTTTTTATGAGGTAGGGTCTGGGTCCCTAGGACAGTGCTGTGGCACCTTTATTTTGAGGTAGGGTAAGAGTCCCTAGGTCAGCACTGTGGCCCCTTAAAGGGGTAGTCCAGTGCTGAAAAACGTATCACCTATCCTAAGGATAGGGGATAAGTTTCAGATCTCGGGGGGTCTGACCACTGGGGCCCCCCCACAATCTCCTGTACGGGGCCCCGGCTTGCTGGCCAGGTAGCAGGTGTCAACCACCGCACGAAGCAGCGGCTGACACAACCCCTCAATACATTGCTATGGCAGAGCTGGAGATTGCCGAAAGGCAGAGCTCCGGCTCTGCCATAGAGTTGTATTGAGGGGGCGTTTCTGCCGCCGCTTCGTGCGGGCTGCCGGGGCCCCGTACAGGTTTTTCAGCACTGGATATCTCCTTTAATTTTTCTGAATGGGATGGACTCCTACAGATAAAATTATAGAATATCCTAGTAATAATACCCCTTTAAGGACCTTCAGTTACTATTTTAAGCTTGATTTTCTTTCTTCAGAAAGCGCATTGGACAAGACGTTAATACCCAAGATATTCAACTACTGCTTAGAAACGACAATGACCCCCTAAATTTGTTGGGCAGAACTCCATTAAGTGTTTTGGCCCAACGATTCCATCATATATTGCACCTGACTACATCCACGGGAGAGTATGAGAAGTTGACAATGGTGAGTACAACATTAAAGGTCTGATAATGAAATCTACTGGGCACCCCAGTGGGTGCCCCCAATGGGTGTACTCTCCAAAGTTGAAGAATTGCATGCTTACTCTCCATTAAAGTCTTGGGAGGGAATCAGTGTTGGTGTTGCTCAGATGTTTCTTTATAGACTTTATTGGGAATTGACCATGGCCTACGGCTGCTGGAAAATAACTTTTGACCCCCAGTTCCTCTCTGCAGGGATTATACGACAACTTCTTAAACATGAAAGTGAAGGAGTCCAGTTTCGGCACAGTGGTTTCCGCTTTGGAATGGTTGGAATTCACGGACATAGTAAACACAATGATAATGCGTGGTCAGAACTTCCAGTTGATGAGATACCTGCCTTTCCTTCCAGTTGCCTTCCATCTTTTCTTTGCAACTTCCAATATCCCTCGAATTGCTTATCCCAACAGCCACTACGAGGTAGGTCCAGGGGTCTCGCATAATGGGATAAAGGGAGTCTGTCAGCAATTTTGAAGCAGTAAAACTGCTGAAAACTTCCCGTAAATGGGCACTGTCAGATTCAAAACTTTTTATATGTTGTTCATCTTGGCAAAACATTAACCTTTCTAATATACTTCATAAGAATGTTATTTCCTTTTTATAGAATCATGGCTTATAAAATCATGGCTTTGTCCAAGCTGAAGCACAGACATGGACAAAGTCCAGTAAATGAGGAGTCCTATCAGACAGGAGAGAGCGCAGAGGAGTCCTATCAGACAGGAGAGAGCGCAAAGGAGTCCTATCAGACAGGAGAGAGCGCAGAGGAGTGCTATCAGACAGGAGAGAGCACAGAGAAGTCCTATCAGACAGGAGAGAGCACAGAGGAGTACTATCAGACAGGAGAGAGCACAGGGGAATACTATCAGACAGGAGAGAGTACAGAGGAGTGCTATCAGACAGGAGAGAGCACAGAGGAGTCCTATCAGACAGGAGAGAGTGCAAAGGAGTCCTATCAGACAGGAGAGAGCACAGAGTAGTACTATCAGACAGGAGAGAGCACAGAGGAGTGCTATCAGACAGGAGAGAGCACAGAGAAGTCCTATCAGACAGGAGAGAGCACAAAGAAGTCCTATCAAACAGGAGAGAGCACAGAGAAGTCCTATCAGACAGGAGAGAGCACAAAGAAGTCCTATCAGACAGGAGAGAGCACAGAGGAGTCCTATCAGACAGGAGAGAGCACAGAGGAGTCCTATCAGACAGGAGAGAGCGCAAAGGAGTCCTATCAGACAGGAGAGAGCGCAGAGGAGTGCTATCAGACAGGAGAGAGCGCAGAGGAGTGCTATCAGACAGGAGAGAGCACAGAGAAGTCCTATCAGACAGGAGAGAGCACAGAGGAGTACTATCAGACAGGAGAGAGCACAGGGGAGTACTATCAGACAGGAGAGAGCACAGAGGAATACTATCAGACAGGAGAGAGTACAGAGGAGTGCTATCAGACAGGAGAGAGCGCAGAGGAGTCCTATCAGACAGGAGAGAGCACAGAGTAGTACTATCAGACAGGAGAGAGCACAAAGAAGTCCTATCAGACAGGAGAGAGCACAGAGGAGTCCTATCAGACAGGAGAGAGCACAGGGGAGTCCTATCAGACAGGAGAGAGCACAGAGGAGTACTATCAGACAGGAGAGAGCACAGAGTAGTACTATCAGACAGGAGAGAGCACAGAGTAGTACTATCAGACAGGAGAGAGCACAGGTGAGTGCTATCAGACAGGAGAGAGCACAGAGGAATACTATCAGACAGGAGAGAGTACAGAGGAGTACTATCAGACAGGAGAGAGCACAGAGGAGTACTATCAGACAGGAGAGAGCACGGAGGAGTACTATCAGACAGGGGAGAGCACAAAGGAGTCCTATCAGACAGGAGAGCGCACAGAGGAGTGCTATCAGACAGGAGAGAGCACAGGGGAGTACTGCCAGATAGGAGAGAGGACAGAGGAGTACTGCCAGATAGGAGAGAGCACAGAGGAGTACTACCAGACAGGAGAGAGCACAGAGGAGTACTATCAGACAGGAGAGAGCACAGAGGAGTCCTATCAGACAGGAGAGAGCACAGGGGAGTACTATCAGACAGGAGAGAATACAGAGGAGTGCTATCAGACAGGGGAGAGCACAGAGGAGTGCTATCAGACAGGAGAGAGCACAGAGGAATACTATCAGACAGGAGAGAGCACAGAGGAGTCCTATCAGACAGGAGAGAGCACAGAGGAGTGCTATCAGACAGGAGAGAGCACAGAGGAGTCCTATCAGACAGGAGAGAGCACAGAGGAGTGCTATCAGACAGGAGAGAATACAGAGGAGTGCTATCAAGGGGGAGAGCACAGAGAAGTGCTCGCCCACCCTCACTTACTGGACTTAGTTCATGCCTGTGCTTCAGCTTGGACAAAGACATGATCTCATAAGCCATGATTTCTATAAAAAGGAAATACAATTTTCTTATGAAGTATATTAGAAAGGTTAATGTTTTGCCAAGATGTACAACAAATAAAAAGTTTTTGTATCTGACAGTGCCCATTTAAAGATGTAACGGAGGGGACTGGAAGCGTGCACGAAGCCTTGGTCATTCAGCTTGTATGACCCAAAAAACAGTTTTTTTAAACAGGTACTGCAGTGAAAAGTAACTTATCCCCCATCAACAGGATAGGGTATAAGTGTCAGATCACGAGGTGTCCGACCTCTAGGATTCCCCGCAATCATCTGAACGGTTCAGGAGATCACCGGGGGTTCCAGCAGTCGGGACCTCCACAATCTGACACTGTGGATAAGTTACTTTTCGCTCCAGTACCCCTTTAATGCCCTGGCCACTGCTGGAAGTCTCCAGGTGGTAGGGTCTTGTTCTGTGCTCAGAGCTCACGATTTTAGGGATTTTCTCAGTCCCTCCCCTCTGCCATGATTGACAGCTCTTTTGATATTCTCATTGGATGCTAGAGCAATCAGTCATAGTCACTACTATATAGCTAATGTTATAGGAGAAGCTTTGTTGATACCTTCAAATTCTCATCCTGGCAATTTGTTGGTGGCATTACTCCCTACAACCTGTAGATGGTGCTAAATTACCACCAGTCTGTATAAAGATGACATTTAAGACTTGTTGTTGCACGTATCTGGTTTGTATTCAAGGACCAAAAGGGCAGACATTTTTAAGTTACTGTAAAATTATTTGCTGCTTTATTAGCCAGAGAGGAGAATTGCTGCAAAGAGTGACTGTGACTTTGCATGACCTTCGGTTCCAGTACTTTGACAGCCATTTATTTTAATGTGAGTAATGCTTCACTACTACTGAAGCCGCATCTAGTTTTGCAGCAGCGTTCCCAAATAAAGATCAAATACCCATTGATATCATAGTTATATAACAGTACGCAACACAGTGCATGCTCTTTAAAGGGGGTCTCTGCTTTGGACAAATCCTATGTACTAAACCCCAGTTTCCCAACGAGGGGTGCCTCCAGCTGTTTCAAAACTGCAACTCCCAGCATGCCCGGACAGCCGTTGGCTGTCCGGGCATGCTGGGAGTTGTAGTTTTGCAGCAGCCAGAGGCCCGCTGGTTGGGAAAAAAATCTATTAAACAATAAATTGATCAAAAAGTATCTCTGTGCCATGGATTCCCATTGAGCAGCTATAACCTGACAGTAAGTCTTTAGTTTGCTTGCAGTGCCGCCACGGGGCTAATTAAAGTGGTACTCCGTAGGGAAAGAAGTGTTTTGTAATCAACTGATGCCAGAAAGTTATTCAGATTTGTAAATTACTTCTATTTAAAAATCTTAATCCTTCCAGTAGTTATCAGCTGCTGTATGCTCCACAGGAAATTATTTTCTTTTTTGAATTTCTTTTCTGTCTGGCCACAGTGTTCTCTGCTGACACCTCTGTCCATGTCAGGAACTGTCCGGAGCAGGATAGGTTTCCTATGGGGAGTTGCTCCTGTACTTTACAGTTCCTGACATGGACAGAGGTGTCAGCAGAGAGCACTGTGGTTAGACTGGAAAGAACGACATAACTTCCTCTGGAGCATACAGCAGCTGATGAGCACTGGAAGGATTAAGATTTTTAAACAAGTAATTTACAAATCTGTATAACTGTTTTGAAAACTTTTTTTTCCCTCCGGAGTACCCCTTTAAGCAATTCATTCCCGTCACTGGGTTGTCTGTGAAATGAAGGACATAAAAGATCTTCCGGAGCGAGAGGCAGAGGTTTTTTTTGTTGCCAAGCTACGAGGCTTCTGCACAGGGGACCCCACTCTATTAATTCAGAATTCCCTAATACAGGTGTATGGCAATGGGTTATCTAAATTGGACGACCCCTTTAATTGTAATTTAGTTTGTTTTTCATAGCTGGTTACATTTTGGAGTGGTTGATACTTGAACATTTATGTTGTGTTTACAGGCCCAATCCAAACTAAACCAGATGCAGAATCTTCTGACCGCCATGGTGTCCGAAATTACCCCCGCCATCCGGTCCCGCGTCTTACCTCAGTCTTTGGTTTTGGATGCATTATGTCTTCTGCTTGACGTCATCTCTCCCAAGCTGCGTCCAGTAAGTACTAACTGTTCCCATCTCCCACCAGTAAATACTAACCTGTCCCCATCTCCCACCAGTAAATACTAACCTGTTCCCATCTCCCACCAGTAAATACTAACCTGTCCCCATCTCCCACCAGTAAATACTAACCTGTCCCCATCTCCCACCAGTAAATACTAACCTGTTCCCATCTCCCACCAGTAAATACTAACCTGTCCCCATCTCCCACCAGTAAATACTAACCTGTTCCCATCTCCCACCAGTAAATACTAACCTTTTCCCATCTCCCACCAGTAAGTACTAACCTGTTCCCATCCCCCACCAGTAAGTACTAACCTGTTCCCATCCCCCACCAGTAAATACTAACCTGTTCCCATCTCCCACCAGTAAGTACTAACCTGTTCCCATCTCCCACCAGTAAGTACTAACCTGTTCCCATCTCCCACCAGTGAATACTAACCTTTTCCCATCTCCCACCAGTAAATGCTAACCTGTCCCCATCTCCCACCAGTAAATGCTAACCTGTCCCCATCTCCCACCAGTAAATACTAACCTGTTCCCATCCCCCATCAGTAAGTACTAACCTGTTCCCATCTCCCAATGCAGGCGAAACTTTGTCTTAAATCTACTTCGTATTTTGTAGGAAATCCCTCAGAAAGTCTCATCTTGCAGATGTCTGGTGGATTTTTTCAACAAACATCTGAACATCACTTTAAAGCAGTGTTTCCCAACCAGAGTGCCTCCAGCTGTTGCAAAACTACAACTCCCAGCATGCCTGGACAGCCATTGGCTATCCGGGCATGCAGGGAGTTGTAGTTTAGCAACAGTTGGACGAACACTGGTTGTGAAACACTGCTTTAACCTGATGCCGCTGGGGACCCCTGGGATCATGCACGCGGCACCCTGTTTGTAATCAGTCCTTGGAACGTGTTCGCTCCGGGACTGATTACCGGCGACTACAGGGCGGGCAGCGTGTGACATCACGCCCCCGCCCCCGTGTGATGTCACGCTCCGCCCCTCAATGCAAGCCTATGGTAGGGGGTGTGATAGCTGTCTCGCCCCCTCCCGTAGGCTTGCATTGAGGGGTGGAGCGTGACATCACACGGGGGCGGGGGCGTGATGTCACAATGATCCCGGGGGTCCCCAGCGGCGGGACTCCCGCGATCAGGCATCTTATCCCCTATCCTTTGGATAGGGGATAAGATGTCTAAGCACCGGAGTACCCCTTTAACCCCTTAAGGACCAAGGACGTACAGGTACGTCCTTGGTCCTGCTCCCGTGATATAACGCGGGGTTACACGGTAACCCCGCATCATATCACGGCGGGCCCGGCGTCATAGTGAAGCCGGGACCCGCCGCTAATAGCGAGCAGCGCCGATCACGGCGCCGCGCGCTATTAACCCTTTAGCCGCGCGCTCAGAGCTAAAGCGAAAGTGAAACCATGCCGGTTAACTCAGTGGGCTGTTCGGGATAGCCGTGGCGAAATCGCGGCATCCCGAACAGCTTACAGGACAGCAGGAGGGTCCCTACCTGCCTCCTCGCTGTCCAATCGCCGAATGACTGCTCAGTGCCTGAGATCCAGACATGAGCAGTCAAGCGGCAGAATCATCGATCACTGGTTTCTTATGAGAAACCAGTGATCAATGATGATCAGTGTGTGCAGTGTTATAGGTCCCTATGGGATAACAATGATCAGTATAAGAGATCAGTGTGTGCAGTGTTATAGGTCCCTATGGGATAACAATGATCAGTGTGTGCAGTGTTATAGGTCCCTATGGGACCTATAACACTGCAAAAAAAAAGTGAATGACTATCATTTAACCCCTCCCTTATTAAAAGTTTGAATCACCCCCCTTTTCCCATAAAAAATAAAAACACAGTGTAAATAAAAATAAACATATATGGTATCACCGCGTGCGGAAAAGTCCGAATTATAAAAATATATCGTTAATTAAACCGCTTGGTCAATGGCGTACGCGCAAAATAATTCCAAAGTCCAAAATAGTGCATTTTTGGTCACTTTTTATATCATTTAAAAATGAATAAAAAGCGATCATTTAGTTCTATCAATGCAAAAATGGTACCGTTAAAAACTTCAGATCACGGGGCAAAAAATGAGCCCCCATACCGCCCCATACACGGAAAAATAAAAAAGTTATAGGGGTCAGAAGATGACAATTTTAAACGTATTCATTTTCCTGCATGTAGTTACATAGTTAGTACGGTCGAAAAAAGACATATGTCCATCAAGTTCAACCAGGGAATTAAGGGGTAGGGGTTTGGCGCGATATTGGGGAAGGGATGGGATTTTATATTTCTTCATAAGCATTAATGTTATTTTGTTCCAGGAATGTATCTTATCCTGTTATAAAGCTGTTAATTGTTCCTTCTGTGACCAGTTCCTGAGGTAGACCGTTCCATAAATTCACAGTTCTCATGGTAAAGAAGGTGTGTCACCCCTTGAGACTAAACTTTTTCTTCTTCAGACGGAGGGAGTGCCCCCTCGTCCTTTGGGGGGGTTTAACCTGGAACAGTTTTTCTCCATATTTTTTGTATGGGCCATTAATATACTTATATACGTTTATCATATCCCCCCTCAAACGTCTCTTCTCAAGACTAAACAATTGTAACTCCTTTAATCGCTCCTCATAGCTAAGATGTTCCATGCCCCATATTAGTTTAGTCGCGCGTCTCTGCACCCTTTCCAACTCCGCAGTGTCCCTTTTATGGACAGGTGCCCAAAACTGAACAGCATATTCCAGGTGAGGCCGTACCAATGCTTTATAAAGGGGGAGTATTATGTCCCTGTCCCTTGAGTCCATGCCTCTTTTGATACATGACAATATCCTGCCGGCTTTGGAAGCAGCAGCCTGACATCGTGCTATTCTGTAGTCTGTGATCTACAAGTACACCCAGATCCTTCTCTACCAGTGACTCTGCCAGTTTAATCCCCCCTAAGACATACGATGCATGCAGGTTATTAGTACCCAGATGCATAACTTTACATGTATCCACATTGAACCTCATTTGCCAAGTGGATGCCCAGACACTTAGTCTATCCAAGTCATCTTGTAACCTATGCACATCCTCTATAGACTGTACCGTGCTACAAAGCTTGGTGTCATCTGCAAAGATAGAAACAGAGCTGTTAATGCCATCCTCTATATATACACAGCCCCCCTCTATATACACAGCCCCCTCTATATACAGAGCTGTTATTACCATCCTCTATATCATTGATATATAAATTAAACAACAGCGGTCCCAGTACAGAACCTTGGGGTACACCACTAATTACCGGGGACCAATCCGAGTACGAATCATTGACCACCACTCTCTGGGTACGATCCATGAGCCAGTGTTCAATCCAGTTACAAACTAACATTTCCAAACCCAAAGACCTTAACTTACCTGTCAGATGTCTGTGAGGGACAGTATCAAATGCTTTAGCAAAATCCAGAAACACTATATCCACAGCCATTCCTCTGTATACACAACCCCCCTCTATATCCACAGCCATTCCTCTATATCCACAGCCCCCCCCTCTATATCCACAGCCCCCCCCTCTATATCCACAGCCCCCCCTCTATATACACAGCCCCCCCTCTATATACACAGCCCCCCTCTATATACACAGCCATTCCTCTGTCAATGCTTCTACTCACCTCTTCATAAAAGCAAATTAGATTGGTTTGACAACTTCTATCCTTAGTAAACCCATGCTGGCTATCACTTATAATACAATTATCCCCTATGTATTCCTGTATGTAATCCCTTATAAGTCCTTCAAACAATTTACCCACAATGCACGTTAGACTTACCGGTCTATAGTTTCCTGGGGAAGACCTAGAGCCCTTTTTGAAGATTGGCACCACATTCGCCTTGCGCCAGTCCCTTGGCACAATACCAGACACCAGAGAATCTCTAAATATCATGAACAGGGGTACAGATATCACTGAACTTACCTCTCTAAGAACTCTTGGGTGCAATCCATCTGGCCCTAGAGATTTGCTTACATTTATATCACTTAACTTACCTTGTACCATCTCTACATTAAAGGACAACTGTAGTGGTCAAAAATCCCTGCCCAAATGTTCCCCAAACAAAAGTTATACAATTCAGTCAATTAGTCCTATTTACCTATATGCAGCCGTTTCTGAGATATTAGAGTTGCCAGCATAGCCCAGTAGTCCTGCGTCCGTCCCCTATTCATTACATTGCAGCCGCCATCTTGGGGACGGAGATCTCTTCCTCCCAGCAGTGTTTGTGCTCCCCCTAGCCTCTGTCAGCTCCTCCCTCTTATGCATATGCATGAGCGGGTGCTTTCTGAGGCAGCCATAGGCTCATCCTCAGAAACGCCCCTATCTGTAAGATTGAAGCAGGGGGAGAATGAGGACGTCCACAGCTCCTCCCCCCTCCCCTGCTCTGTCTACATAGGACCTCACTTATCACCGGGAGGATTCAAGTTATCATGGGGGAAACACAGAGCAAACCACTGAGCAGGGAGGGGAGGACGTGTGTGTGAAGGAGACATATTACACTGCACGGGCTGGTGGTGTATACAGGGAATAAATATCATACTGGAGATGATTCTGTGTGTGAGAGGGGGGGGACTACTGAATGACACATACTGGGAGTTGTAGTCCCTGTTATGTGTGTGTATGCCAGTGTTTCCCAACCAGGGAATGCTGGGGGTAGTAGTTTTGCAACATCTGGAGGCACCCTGTTTGGGAAACACTGGTGTATGAACTACAACTCCCAGGAGACTACAGAGATACAATAGAGGTGTTGGTGAACTACAACTCCCAGGAGACTCCTGATACAATAGAGGTGTTGGTGAACTACAACACCCAGGAGACTACAGAGATACAATAGAGGTGTTGGTGAACTACAACTCCCAGGAGTCTCCTGATACAGTAGAGGTGTTGGTGAACTACAACTCCTTTATACACTCAAACAGCAGAAAGCTGACACGGCATGCTTGGATGTATAGTCTTACAACAGCTGGAGTCACCTCTGCAACTCCAAGCATGCACATACAGCAGAAAGCTGACAGGGCATGCTGGGATTTGTAGTTTTGCAACAGCTGGAGGCACCACTGGAATTCCCAGCATGCCCGAACAGCATATAAAATAACTGGGCATGCTTGGAGTTGTAGTTGTGAAAAAGATGGAGGGACCCCTATCAGGACAGTTTTATAGACAAACAATTATGTTTTTTTACCATTTTTCCTTTCACTCTCCACTCTCCAGTGCCCACACTACAGTGAGCACAGAGGCAGCTGCTTCATCACTGGACAGGAGCAGCATGGGGAGGGGGAGATGAGCAGAAGGGGAGGGTGTATGCATAGGGAAGGGAGATGTGGGCGTTACAATATAATAATTTGCTCGGGGGGATAGAACAGGGGGAGGGCAGCAGCTTACAGGAAGTAAGCACAAGGCATGATGGGAGATGTAGTTTTTCTTTCACTTGTCCTCAGTAATTCATGTGCTGATAACGGGAGAACGACTGGGCCAATTTTGATGGGGGAGACATCGTTGGAAAGGTCTTTCAAAGACCTATTAAATGAGGTAAAAAAAAGTTTTTTTTGCCCAGCACTGCAGATGTCCTTTAAGCCAGTTCAGTACATTACATGATGTGTTACCAGCACTGACCTGTACATGATGTGTTACCAGCACTGACCTGGCCAATGTCAGCTCCTTCTTCCTTAGTAAATACAGAACTAAAGAACCCATTCAGTAACTCCGCCTTCTCTTGATCGCCTGTGACAACCTCCCCATTATCATTATTAAGGGGTTCTACATGCTCTGTCCTTGTTTTTTTTGCATTTATATATCTAAAAAAATATTTAGGATTAGTTTTGCTTTCTTTGGCCACCTTTCTCTCGTTTAGAATTTTTTCTGTTTTTATTACATTTTTACAGATTTTATTAAGCTCTTTGTTCTGTTTAAATGTTATCGCTGACCCATCAGATTTGTATTTTTTGAAGGCTATTTTTTTGTTGTTTATTGCTCTTTTAACCTCATTTGTCAGCCATGTAGGATTTAGTTTTAATCATTTATATTTGTTCCCCTTTGGTATATATTTAGCTGTATAGTTATTTAGAGTTGATTTAAAGATGTCCCATTTACCTTCTGTATCAGTATTTGACAACACCTCCCCCCAGTCTATGTCCTGTAGTGCAGCTCTCAGCCCAGGGAAGTTTGCCTTTTTAAAGTTATATGTTTTTGCTTTCCCCGCCTGTCTTTGTTTTCTACATTTTAAGTCAAAAGTAACTTTATTGTGGTCGCTATTACCAAGGTTTTCCCGCACAGTTACATTACCAACCAGCTCTGCGTTGTTGGAAATGATCAGATCCAACAAGGCATCACTTCTTGTTGGGTCCTCCACAAACTGGCCCATAAAATTATCCTGCAATAAATTTAGGAATGTTCTCCCCTTTGTAGTTTTAGCCAACCCCCGACCCCAATCTATATCTGGATAGTTAAAATCTCCCATTATTACCACTGTACCTGCCCGGGCGGCCCTCTCTATTTGTTTATGAAGCCGAACTTCTATCTCTTCAGTGATATTAGGGGGTCTGTAGATTACCCCAAATATTATTTTTTCAGTATTTCCCTCCTTTTGTAATTCTACCCACAGTGATTCCACCTCCTCAGAATCATCACACACTATGGCATCGTTCACACTGACTTTCATACCACTTCTTACATACAGACAGACTCCACCACCTTTTCTGTTCATTCTATCCTTGCGAAACAATGTAAACCCCTGCAGATTAACAGCCCAGTCATGCGAGGAGTCCAGCCATGTCTCAGTGACCCCAACTATATCACCAGCCATGTCTCAGTGACCCCAACTATATCAATATGTTCCTCCAGTATCAAGGCCTCAAGCTCCCCATTTTATTTGCTAGGCTTCTGGCATTTGTGAACATACACTTTACATTTCCATCCTTTATGTTATTGGGGTTAATGGGATTCAAGGGTGTAAGTTTTATTTTCCTATGAAGCCTATTCCTATTAACTATTCTAACCCCTCCCTCCGCTCCACCCCCAGGTTCATTTATAATTCCCACCTCTCTATCTACACTATCTTCCCCCTCTTTGCTGTAGGTTCCCTCCCCCCAAGTCCCTAGTTTAAACACTCCTCCACCCTTCTAGCCATCTTCTCCCCAAGCAAAGCTGCACCCTCCCCATTGAGGTGCAGCCCGTCCCTACGGTAGAGCCGGTAACCGACAGCGAAGTCAGCCCAGTTCTCCATGAACCCAAACCCTTCCTTCCTACACCAGCTTCTGAGCCACTTGTTTACCTCCCTGATCTCCCGCTGCCTCTCTGGTGCGGCTCGTGGTACTGGTAGTATTTCAGAAAATACTACCTTGGAGGTCCTTACCTTAAGCTTGCGGCCCAAGTCCCTGAAATCATTTTTAAGGACACTCCACCTACCTCTTACTTTGTCATTGGTGCCAATATGTACCATGACTGCTGGGTCCTCTCCAGCCCCGCCCAGCAACCTGTCAACCCGATCCGCGATGTGCCGAACTCGTGCGCCAGGCAGACAACACACTGTTCGGCGATCCCGGTCTTTGTGACAGATCGCCCTGTCTGTCCCCCTAATAATTGAGTCCCCCACCACTAGTACCTGTCTGGCCTGCCCTGTACTCCTCCCTCCCTCCTTACTGGAGCAGACACCCCCCTGGCGGTCAGAGGCGGTATCCTGCTGCAGTTCTGCTAGCTCTGTAATGGCATCCCCCTCATCTGCCAAGCGGGCAAACTTGTTGGGGTGTGCCAGTTCAGGACTAGCCTCCCTGACACTTTTTCCCCTACCCCTCTTTCTAACTGTAACCCAGCTAACTGCCTGACTGTCCTGCAACTCCGTCCCACTGTCCTCCCCCACCTCTATTCCCGAGAGTGCCTGCTCAGTGAGCAGGAGACTCCTCTCCATGTTGTTAATGCTTCTCATTGTTGCCAGTCGCTCCTCTAGATGCAGGATCTGGGCTTCCAAACGGACAACTAGCACACATCTCGCATAACAATATGCACCCTCAAACTGTTGTTCAAGGATTGCATACATTGAACAGGATGTACATTGGACTGCATTTTCCAACATGGAGGCCATCTAGTTATGGGGATTTCACAAATGTATAGGAAAAAACAGACAGTCAAAATTACACTTAAAATTTATTTTTATTTTTTTGTAGACCTTGTGGGTTCAGAAATTAACACTCGATCTCAACCTCCTGCTTTCAAACTCCTGTTTTTGAAACTCCTCTTTCACGCCCCCTCTTACACAGCAACACTCAGAAGAGCAAGCTCTCAATAAGAGTCCCAAGCTAGGATTTATACACCTGTGCCCAATCTACTCCTCCTCCCCCCAAAATATGAATGTGGACTATAGGCAGTCGCACCCACTCCACAGATTCACTCCGCACAACAGATAATCACAGTTTTTGAAACTCCTCTTTCACGCCCCCTCTTACACAGCAACACTCAGAAGAGCAAGCTGTAGTTATGATTTTTTCCAGAAGTCCGACAAAATAAAACCTATATAAGTAGGGCATCATTTTAATCGTATGGACCTACAGAATAAAAATAAGGTGTCATTTTTACAGAAATATGTATTACGTAGAAACAGCGTTTTTTTTTCAATTTTGTCGCACAATGATTTTTTTTTCCGTTTCACCGTAGATTTTTGGGCAAAATGACTGACGTCATTACAAAGTAGAATTGGTGGCGCAAAAAATAAGCAATCATATGGATTTTTAGGTGCAAAATTGAAAGAGTTATGATTTTTTTAAAGGCAAGGAGCAAATAACGAAAATGCAAAAACGGAAAAAACCCCGGTCTTTAAGGGGTTAAATATCACTTTCAGTACTCGCCCTTCCTCCCCTCTACACACATCATGTGCGTGAGTCTCTGGAATCTTAGACATGTCAAAACATTTTTTTAAAGTGCCGGTGCCCTATTTAAAGGGGTACTCCGGTGGAAAACTTTTTTTTTTTTTTTTTAATTAACTGGTGCCAGAAAGTTAAACAGATTTGTAAATTACTTCTATTAAAAAAGCTTAATCCTTCCAGTACTTATTAGCTGCTGAATACTACGTAGGAAATTCTTTTCTTTTTGAAACACAGTGCTCTCTGCTGACATCTCTGTCCATTTTAGGAACTGTCCAGAGCAGCATATGTTTGCTATGGGGATTTTCTCCTACTCTGGTCAGTTCCTAAAATGGACAGCAGATGTCAGCATAGAGCACTGTGTTCAAAAAAGAAAAGAATTTCCACTGTAGTATTCAGTAGCTAATAAGTACTGGAAGGATTAAGATTTTTTAATAGAAGTAATTTACAAATCTGTTTAACTTTCTGGCACCAGTTGATTAAAAAAAATGTTTTTCAGTGGAGTACCCCTTTAAAGTGGGCAGAAATTGTTGCAGGATGATTGTAGATCCGTTCAGGTGCTCTAAAAGTATCTAGTATGAGGTGAGAAAAAAAAAAAAAGTATATAATGTAAGTTAGGGATCTACCGATATTGATTTTTTAGGGCCGATACCGATAGTCTGTGACCTTTCAGGCCGATAGCCGATAATTTATACCGATATTCTGGTATAAGTTGTCGGCTATTTCTCTCCCGGCCATGCAGAAGCCGCTGCAGATCAATGATTGAAAGCGGGCGCGGATACCGATAATGTCCAAAATCGAGAATATCGGCCAACCAGATAATCGGTCGATCCCTAATGTAAGTCTTAAAAAATAAATAGGCTTTCCTTAGGGATAGCCCATCCATATTAGGGTGCATTAACACCACGTTTTGTGACTCCATGGCACACATCCGGCAAGAAAGGGTGGCTTCGTTCAGGTCATTGGATTGAATGGGGTCCGGCGCGCATCTGTAGGCGGTATGTATGGATGGGTTATCCTAAGGAAACGCTTTCAGGTACAGGACCGCTGTCACCTTCAAGTGAACGGAACAACGCTGCATTACCTTTCACCGCCCCTATTAATAGTAGGTTGGTTGTTACACCGAAGAGGCCGCAGCCCTTGTATGAACACCTCAGCTCTTTAAAAAATCTGCCCGGCGGGGTGTACGGAATCAGGCCCCCACTGGTGGACTAAGGATAAGCCATCAGTTGTTATGTAAGGCTGGTTAACCCCATTATGAATTAATGCTCTGAATAGACTACAACTCTCATTGGTCACATGTTGCCAAAAAAACATGGATGACTTAAGGCCACTGCCAATTGATTAAAGGAGTACTGCAGTGTTAGACACTTATCCTGGGGGGGCCGACCACTGGGACCCCCGATCTCCCGTACGGGGATTTGGCATTGCTGTGACGCCTGCAAGGTCGAACACACGTCCCTTCATAACACTGCATCTCTGTCTCTCCCATAGAGATACATGGAGGAGCCATATAGCTGGGGCCCCATACAGTGTCTCATTGGACCCCCTGATGAGACACTTATCCCCCTATCCTGCGCATAGGGGATAAGTGTCTAACACTGCAGATCACCTTTAATGTCGCGGCAGATGCAGGGATTGTTGAATCAACAGCCGTGTCTTATACGTATCACCAGATTATCCTTGCCTTAAAGGGGTACTCCGCTGCTCAACGTTTGGAACAAACTGTTCTGAATGCTGGAGTCGGCGTCGGGAGCTTGTGACGTCATAGCCCCACCCCCCTCATGACGTCACACCCTCAATGCAAGTCTATTGGAGGGGGCGTGACGGCTGTCACTCCCCCTCCCATAGACTTGCATTGAGGGGACGGGGTGTGACATCATGTGGGGGCGGGGCTATGATGGCAAGAGCTGCCTGCTCCAGCGTTCGGAACTGTTTGTTCCAAATGCTGAGCAGCAGAGTACCCCTTTAAAGGATATGTTGACTTTTTTACTTTTAGCCCAACGCAATGCAGAAATCGGGGATTCCTATAGACTTGAAGTAAGAGACAAATATGGGCTACCGAGACTACCAATTGGGGAGTCATTGCCAGAGCCAGAGACCTTCGCTCCTACATCTCCTTCTTGTCTTCATGGAGAATGGATACCACCTGTGATAAACAAGTCAGAGTCCCTATAGTGCAGTGTTTGCCAAACAGGGTGCTGCTAACAGCTGTCCGGGCATGCTGAGAGTTGTAGTTTTGCAACAGCTAGAGGCACCCTAGTTGGGAAACACTGCTATAGTTGGTCAAAATAACCAACTATTAGTATCCACAATGCAGAGAATAGTCTCAACTAAAAGTCTTAGGGTATGTTTACACTACAGTGTGTGAACGGAATCTCCGCTTGCTGAATTCAGCGAGCGGAGATTCAGCCTGGCAGCCGGCGGCAGTAGGACCGCGCGGCACTGTCACCATTGACGGCTATGTAGTGCTCACGTACTTCCGCGCAAAGAATGAACATGTTCTTTCTTTGCGCGGAACAATTTCAGCGGCGGAATTGTCTCGCGGAAGACCCATTCACACTAATGTTAAGTTCACGTTGCGGATTTCTGTAGTGTGAACCTACCCTTAGTCTTCCCCATTCACTGCCATGACTTTTGATTCTGACAAAAGAATGAACGTGTTTGTTCCGGAATAAAAATTCACGGAGCCGCAGAATTCCAGTGGAACGCTGCGGCACTGGAATCTGCGCCCAGTGTGCATGGATGGGCGCCTTATGTTTAATGTACACAGCTCCTATGCGGACTTGTGTCTCCATGGTTACAGACAACATACAAATAAAGTTACGTTCACACATCAGGCCTCTCCTGTAGCGCCCGTGTACATGGCGAGGCCTCCCGGTGTCCCGTCTCCCTTCTCTTCAGGTCTTGCTGGGTTGATCTGTCCTGACATCGTTCTCCGCGCTGTCTTGACTCGGTGTCATACAAGGTCGTCCTCTTCCCCCCCGGGGTCTGAGGTTATTTTCTTTTTTCGTTCTTTTTATAGACCCGTAAGCCCCAGGCTCATATCCTTTTAATTTAATTGTGATTGAAGAGAACAAAAAGCTATTTAATCTACGTCTCTGGGTGAGCCAGGGGCCGAGGCAATTAGACTGAAACGTCAGGTTTTTTAGCCTTAAAGTCGCCGACCCTTTTATTCTGGGTCCTGAGGAGAGAAATCGTTCCTTGTCTGTATTCACTATACCTGACAAAGGATAGCGTTCAGAAATGCAGAAAAATATGCATTATATACCCTGTATATCAGTGGCCTTCAACCTGCGGACCTCCAGATGTTGCAAAACTGCAACTCCCAGCATGCCCGGACAGCCGTTGGCTGTCCGGGCATGCTGGGAATTGTAGTTTTGAAACATCTGGAGGTCCGCAGGTTGGAGACCACTGCTGTATATGTTTTGGAGAGTTTATATATAATATTTGAGTTGTGAATAGATTCACCTATTATGCCACGTGACACGAAGCGCCCCCTCCTGTCGGTGTCATGCTACCGCCCTGACACCTCTGTACCTGCGGGGTCACACATCCTGCCGTGATCAATATGTTTCCTTTAAGGATAAAACGTTAGCAGCTCTTGGGTGATCGATGTATAAAAGCCGCTCCTGTGTCTGCTCACTTTCCTGGATGAATAATTGATGGCCGATAAGTGTTTGTAAACAGGAAATCTATACCCCCCTCCCCCCCACAGCTGTACGTGTGGACCCGAGCAGTGCCCGGTCCCGTCATTGCCCTCCGACCTCCTGCCTCTGTCCTGTATACTGAAGGAGGGCGTTTATACATGAGGTCTGAAATAATGGGTCAAAGACTGCCCCCTTGTGGCATCTTCATTTAGTTGTTTTTTAAGTTAGAATGGCTAATGAGCGATTAACTCTGTTCCTATATCTGTGTGTGTCTCTGTCTTTCTCTGTCTCTCCCTATTTGTCTTCTCTCTCTCTCTGCCTCTCTCTGCCTCTGTCCTTTTCTCACTTCCTCTGTGTGTCTCTTCTCTCTCTATCTCTCTGTCTCTCTCTGTCTCTCTGTCTGTCTCTCTCTCTGTCTGTCTCTCTCTCTGTCTGTCTCTCTCTCTGTCTGTCTCTCTCTCTCTCTCTGTCTCTCTCTCTCTCTCTCTCTGTCTCTCTCTGTCTCTTTCTGTCTCTCTCTTTCTGTCTCTCTCTCTGTGTGTGTCTCTCTCTCTGTGTGTCTCTCTGTGTGTCTCTCTCTCTCTGTGTCTCTCTCTGTGTCTCTCTCTCTCTCTCTGTGTCTCTCTCTCTGTGTCTCTCTCTCTCTCTCTGTGTCTCTCTCTCTCTCTGTGTCTCTCTCTCTGTCTGTCTATCTTCCTCTGTCTCTCTATCTCTGTGTCTCCATCTCTCTGTGTCTCTATCTCTTTCTCTCTCTCTCTCTGTGTCTCTCTCTGTCTCTCTCTGTCTCTCTCTGTCTCTCTCTCTCTCTCTCTCTCTCTGTCTCCCCCCCCCCCCTCTCTCATTCAGGCTCTTTTCATTATACAGTAATGTTCCACCAATCCAGCACCCGATGATCTAAAATCTGATCATAAATGATTGTAAAACAAAACCAATGCTCCATGTGTTGTGGCAAGTGACCGGGGTTGGAGCGATGTTCTGATCCTGTTCCGCTGTGAAATTGTCCAGCACCCATGCACTGATGTCATTACATAAATGTTCCTGCATCCTGGAGAAGTCCTGTGTTAAAGTGTATCAGTCAGCTTTACATCACGCTAAGGGCTCAAGTGTCAAAGAAATCCTCGCTCAGCGCTGCAATAGGAGTCCTGTACATTCATGGCAGGGAGGAGTGGGGGAGCGAGAAGGCATGCATGCTGCAGCTCAGCTCATCCTCTGACACTTGAGGCCTCTGTATGTAAGCTCCTGCATGGGCTTGATGAGCAGTCTACATAAATTGAGTAATATCAAGCTGCAGTACCACACACAGTCTGTGGACAAGGGTGGTGTTGTTTGGGGGGGTTGAAAAAAATTCCTAACTTGTACAAGCCCTTTGTGAATTTTTTGGATTTATTGTGCCCAACTCTGTAGGACTTTGTTCATGCGACAGTCACGTTTTTTCCTGCAGGTGAATACTCAGCTGTACAGCATGAAGGAGAAGCAGCAACTGGCTGACCTGATCAATACCATGCTGGCCTATAACCTGACCTACCACCAGGAGCGCACCATGGACGGCCAGTATGTCTACAAGCTGGACCCGTGAGTATCGCTATCCTTTGTGTCTTTTATGGAACCTGATGTCCTCAGGCACCGACCCGATCAATAATGTATCATTTGTTGAGCAATCAAATAAGACGTGTAAGGATTTTCTCCTCCAGTATTTTACTCCGCTCCGTCCAGAGCCGAAATGTGCTGCGCTCTCTATCGATCGAGGCTAAAAATAGTTGATTAAGCTAAATAAATATATATCTGTGTATATGTAACTGCACACACACCAGAGGTCTATAACCTGTAGCTCTCCAGATGATGTGGAACTACAACTACTACAATGACCTGACAGCCAAAGCCTTTTAGGGCACGCTAGGAGTTGTAGTTTCACACAAGCTAGGGAGCCATAGGTTGGGGCCCTCTTATGTGTGTACTGAATATTAGGGATCGACCGATTATCGGTTTGGCCGATATTCACGATTTTGGACGTTATCGGTATCGGCAATTACCTTGCCGATAATCTGATAATGCCCCGCCCCCCCGCACTGCGCCGCACCACCCACCACCACACAGAACCCACCACCGCGCAGCACCGCCCTGGCCGCTGCCCCATTGCCTCCCCATCCCCGGTTTTATAATTACCGGGGTCCACGCTATTTCTGGCTCCTGCGCGTCCTGTGTTACGCTGTGCGTCACCGTCATTGCGCACAGTGACAGCTCAGGAGGACGGTGCCGGAGACAGAAGTAGAGCGGAACCCTGGCCCCGGGAACAGGAAATTATAAATCCGGGAATAGGGGAGGCAATGGGGCAGCGGTGGCGGTCTCTGGCCGGAGCGGTGTGGTGGGATAAATAGCTGTTAACTTATACCGATATTCCGGTATAAATTATCGGCTATCGGCCCCAACCTCCACAGAATATCAGTATCGATATCAAAAACGATATTGGTCGATCCCTATTCAATATCTATTAGAGAAATATTTCTGATAGTCCAGGACTGGGTCTCCTCAGGGGTGGCGTTTTGGTGCTTCCTTGGGGGTGGGGTCTATATAGAATTTCCTCATTAATATTAGTAGCACAGCTGCATTTCTAAGCCACTGTTTCCCAACCAGTGTGCCTCCAGTTATTGCAAAACTACAACTCCCAGCATGCCCGGACAGCCGAAGGCTGTCCGGGCATGCTGGGAGTTGTAATTTTGCAGCAGTTGGAGGCAGCCTGGTTGGGAAACACTGTTCTAAGCACAGGATTGGAGCACCTTAATACTACTTAAAGGGGTACTCCCGTGGAAAAACATTTGTTTTTAAATCAACTGTTGCCAGAAAGTTAAAAAGATTTGTTAATTACTTCTATTTAAAAATCTTAATCCTTCCAGTACTTATCAGCTGCTGTATGCTCCACAGGAAGATCTTTTCGTTTTGAATTTCCTTTCTGTCTGACCACAGTGCTCTCTGCTGACACCTCTGTTCATGTCTGGAAATGTCCAGAGCAGGAGAGGTTGGCTATGTGGATTTCCTCCTGCTCTGGACAGTTCCTGACATGGACAGAGGTGTCAGCAGGGAGCACTGTGGTCAGACAGAAAGTAAATTCAAAAAGAAATGAACTTCCTCTGTAGTGTACAGCAGCTGATAAGTACTGGAAGGGTTAAGATTTTTTAATAGAAGTAATTTACAAATCTGTTTAACTTTCTGGCACCAGTTGATTTGAAATAAAAAAAAATTAAACAATGTTTTCCAGGGGAGTACCCCTTTAAGGATGCTGGATTATCAGAATTAGGCTAGAGCTATGTAGCGGCATGTCATGACGTAAGGATTACATTACAACAGCCAACGATTGTCGATGTGGTCATGTGATGGCGTGACGCTGCCTAGCCCCATGAGAGCGATAAAGGAGATATGGTAAAATGTTCTTCTGCTTTATTTACACTGTACACTATAGAAAAAATTTTATTTTTTTAAATTTTAATTTTTTTTTGCAGCCATTGTGGGATTTTTTTTCTTAAAACTGTACCTATTTTAAGCCTTTTTTTTTATAAATGCAAAGAAAACCCCACACTTCTGTAATGTGTTTGTTTTCCTGCTGTAATTACCGTCATCAATTATGTAATTATTATAATAGCTGCTGGTCTGTTTAGGCGGTATACAGAATCACTGCATGTGGTGCAGATGTGCATGTCAATGTAGCGTAAGATGGATCAGTACAGGATAAGTAATGTAATGTATGTACACAGTGATCTCACCAGCAGAATAGTGAGTACAGCTCTGGAGTATAATACAGGATATAACTCAGGATCAGTACAGGATAAGTAATGTAATGTATGTACACAGTGATCTCACCAGCAGAATAGTGAGTACAGCTCTGGAGTATAATACAGGATATAACTCAGGATCAGTACAGGATAAGTAATGTTATGTATGTACACAGTGATCTCACCAGCAGAATAGTGAGTACAGCTCTGGAGTATAATACAGGATATAACTCAGGATCAGTACAGGATAAGTAATGTAATGTACGTACACAGTGATCTCACCAGCAGAATAGTGAGTACAGCTCTGGAGTATAATACAGGATATAACTCAGGATCAGTACAGGATAAGTAATGTAATGTACGTACACAGTGATCTCACCAGCAGAATAGTGAGTACAGCTCTGGAGTATAATACAGGATATAACTCAGGATCAGTACAGGATAAGTAATGTAATGTACGTACACAGTGATCTCACCAGCAGAATAGTGAGTACAGCTCTGGAGTATAATACAGGATATAACTCAGGATCAGTACAGGATAAGTAATGTAATGTACGTACACAGTGACCTCACCAGCAGAATAGTGAGTACAGCTCTGGAGTATAATACAGGATATAACTCAGGACCAGTACAGGATAAGTAATGTAATGTATGTACACAGTGACCTCACCAGCAGAATAGGGAGTACAGCTCTGGAGTATAATACAGGATATAATTCAGGATCAGTACAGGATAAGTAATGTAATGTATGTACACAGTGACCTCACCAGCAGAATAGTGAGTACAGCTCTGGGGTATAATACAGGATATAACTCAGGATCAGTACAGGATAAGTAATGTAATGTATGTACACAGTGACCTCACCAGCAGAATAGTGAGTACAGCTCTGGAGTATAATACAGGATATAATTCAGGATCAGTACAGGATCAGTAATGTAATGTATGTACACAGTGACCTCACCAGCAGAATAGTGAGTACAGCTCTGGAGTATAATACAGGATATAACTCAGGATCAGTACAGGATAAGTAATGTAATGTACGTACACAGTGACCTCACCAGCAGAATAGTGAGTACAGCTCTGGAGTATAATACAGGATATAACTCAGGATCAGTACAGGATAAGTAATGTAATGTATGTACACAGTGACCTCACCAGCAGAATAGTGAGTACAGCTCTGGAGTATAATACAGGATATAATTCAGGATCAGTACAGGATAAGTAATGTAATGTATGTACACAGTGACCTCACCAGCAGAATAGTGAGTACAGCTCTGGAGTATAATACAGGATATAACTCAGGATCAGTACAGGATAAGTAATGTAATGTATGTACACAGTGACCTCACCAGCAGAATAGTGAGTACAGCTCTGGAGTATAATACAGGATATAATTCAGGATCAGTACAGGATAAGTAATGTAATGTATGTACACAGTGACCTCACCAGCAGAATAGTGAGTACAGCTCTGGAGTATAATACAGGATATAACTCAGGATCAGTACAGGATCAGTAATGTAATGTATGTACACAGTGACCTCACCAGCAGAATAGTGAGTACAGCTCTGGAGTATAATATAGGATATAACTCAGGATCAGTACAGGATCAGTAATGTAATGTATGTACACAGTGGATATAATCCGGTAATGGACGGCTCTGGCAGGGGATGATACATGGAGAGGAGCTGTCACTAATCCTCCCCGGGTGAGTGCTCATTTCTCTTGTACTTATCATCTTGTGTCTGGTATTACATTAGCGTCACATTTGTTCGCAGCAGATGGCCGCCTTCTCTAGAATAGATTCCTTCCTCCCCCTGTTTAACCCATCGCACTATACTGAACCCAAACCAAAGCCAGAGGCTTTGTGTAAACTTCACCTGAGTAAACATGCAGCAGAGCTGGAAATGTCCTGCTTTGTGCTCCATTATAAGTGGGTAGAAGTATTGTACACCTGTCCTCCTATTGTCAGTGCGGATTGTGCCAAATGACAAACACGGCTCTTCTACATCTATGTATTGTGTGTGCACATCAGTCTCTCTGCTCTCAAAAAAATTGTGTTTTTTTTTTTTTTTTTTTTAAACTTTACAGACCTAATAGTTTTCGCAGCAGAGGGTTTGTTACAGTTGTGTTCCTTTAGACATTTTACCTGCTATGAAAAGCGATAAAGAAAATCTATTTTATCAATTGGTGCAGTCACATTTACAGCTCGCTGTGTAGTCGTTTACTTACAGAAGTTTAACCTACCCATTGACTACTCCTTTAGCTTGACTTTAAAGGGGTACTGCGCTGCCCCAGTGTTTGGAAAATAGTTAGTTTGGAACGCCTGGAACGGCAGGGTTGTGACGTCATAGCCACTCCCCTTGTGACGTCACGGCCGCTCCCCTTGTGACGTCACGGCCGCTCCCCTTGTGACGTCACGGCCGCTCCCCTTGTGACGTCACGGCCGCTCCCCTTGTGACGTCACGGCCGCTCCCCTTGTGACGTCACGGCCCCATCCCTTGTCACGGCCCCTCCCCTTGTGACGTCACGGCCCCTTCCCTTGTGACGTCACGGCCCCTCCCCTTGTGACGTCACGGCCCCTCCCCTTGTGACGTCACGGCCCCTCCCCTTGTGACGTCACGGCCCCTCCCCTTGTGACGTCACGGCCCCTCCCCTTGTGACGTCACGGCCCCTCCCCTTGTGACGTCACGGCCCCTCCCCTTGTGACGTCACGGCCCCTCCCCTTGTGACGTCACGGCCACTCCCCTTGTGACGTCACGGCCCCTCCCCTTGTGACGTCACGGCCACTCCCCTTGTGACGTCACGGCCACTCCCCTTGTGACGTCACGGCCACTCCCCTTGTGACGTCACGGCCACTCCCCTTGTGACGTCACGGCCACTCCCCTTGTGACGTCACGGCCACTCCCCTTGTGACGTCACGGCCACTTCCCTTGTGACGTCACGGCCACTCCCCTTGTGACGTCACGCCCACTCCCCTTGTGACGTCACGGCCACTCCCCTTGTGACGTCACGGCCACTCCCCTTGTGACGTCACGGCCACTCCCCTTGACATCCCTTGTGACGTCACGGCCACATCCCTTGTGACGTCACAACATGCCCCATCAATGCAAGTCTATGAGAGGGGGCGTGGTGGTCGATACCACTTGTGATGTCACAGCCACAACCCCTTGTGATGTCATGGCCACACCCCTTGTGACGGCACTGCCACATCCCTTGTGACGTCACGCCATGCCCCCTCAATGCAAGTTTATCGGAGGGGATGTGGCCACGCCCCGTCCCATAGACTTGCATTGAGGGGGCATGGTGTGACGTCACAAGGGGGTGTGGCTGTGACTTGATGACCCCCGCCACCCGTACCCAGTGTTCTAAACGAACACCGGGTCCTGGATCCCTGCCATCAGACATCTTATCCCCTATCCTTTTGAAAGGGACTAAAATGTCTAGGGGCAGAGTACCCCTAGCGTCTACTTTCATCCCAAAACAGCGCCACTCTTTTCTATAGGCAGAGTCTGGTATTGCATCTCAGCTTAATTTATTATGGTGCTGCAGCGATGCAATGCCGGATACAGTGTTCTTATTCTCTACTTTACAGGCCATCTCATTGTCACTTTTTCTTGTGTTTGCAGGAACATGGAGGAAGTGTGCAGGTTTCCAGAGCTCCCGGCCCGCAAGCAGCTGACATACCAGGCCAAGCAGCTTATCGCTCGTGAGATTGAACTGGAGAAAATGAGACGGTCGGAAGCTTTTCAGCAAGCGAGGAACGCAGGAAAGGTAAGTGCAGAGCCCGATGCGGAGTATAAGTAACAAATCCCACTTCTGATGTTTTAGGCCTCGCTCACATTGCCGCTATTCAGCGTTCGGTCGGCAATCCTGCCAGAAGAATGAGAATGTAGCGGAGAAAAAAATAGTGCAAGCACCCGAAGAAAGTGAATTTTTTTCTAAAAAATTACTGTAATATTCACTTGCATGGGGTCCGTCGGGACCAGATTGTAGCCGTTTGCATCTGACCCGTTTTAGGGTCTGATCGGCTCAAAAAAAAAAAAAGCTGATAATGTACTGATAATGCAGCATGTGTGTCTCCAACCCCCCCCTAAAGTGATCCCGCCCATGACTGGCTTTACAAAGTGAGGCCGGTCATCAATCACTTTGGGGCCAAATTTTTGGAGGTCTACGTACCGCTCAGGGACCTCTCGGTAGATGAGTCTCTCTTAAGGGGAGACTCATCTTCCACCAGTATATTCCCTCCAAGCGGGCGCGGTATGGCGTGAAGCTCTATAAACTCTGTGAGAATACCTCCGGGTACACTTACAAGTTTAGAGTGTATGAGGGACGAGATTCCTGTATTGAACCCCCAGATTGTTCCCCCACTCTGGGTGTTAGCGGGAAAATCGTTTGGGACCTTGTGCACCCTTTGCTGGATAAGGGTTTCCACGTGTACGTGGACAACTTTTATACCAGCATCCCTCTCTTCACATCCCTTTCCGCCAGATCCACGTCCGCTTGTGGGACCGTGCGGAAAAACCAGAGAGGCCTCCCTCTAAATTTTGTTAAGACGCCTATTCCCAAGGGTGAGTCCCGTACCCTGACCCATGATAACCTGTTGTTGGTGAAGTATAAGAGGGATGTCCTTTTACTCACCACTATTCATGGTAACGGCAGCTCACCTGTCCCTGTGCGAAGTACCACAACACCGGTCCTCAAGCCCGATTGTATTCTGGACTACAATCGGTATATGGGGGGAGTTGATCTCTCTGATCAAATCCTGAAGCCATATAACGCCATGCGGAAAACACGGGTATGGTACAAAAAAGTTGCGGTCTACTTGGTACAGGTTGCCATTTACAACTCTTTTGTACTATCCCAGTACGCTGGCAACACAGGGACATTCCTCCAGTACCAAGAAGAAGTCCTAAAGGTCCTGATCTTTGGCGACCGGGAAAGAGCAGGCCGGACTTCCCAAGGGTCTGGAGTTATAGGTGCCAGGATCGCCCCCGGCCAACACTTTCCAGGTGAGGTCCCCCACAGTGGAAAGACGGGGCGATCCCAGAAAAAATGCAGAGTGTGTTACAGGAGGGGATACGGAAGGACAACACCTATCAATGTGACACCTGATCATCCGGGCCTCTGCATTAAAAACTGCTTCAGGGAGTATCACACTTCCATGCAGTACAAAATTTTCCCTTTTTATTATAATTTCCCATAATTTGACCCGAATGTACCAAGTCCAGAGTACATTCCAAATTTTAACCCGTAAACCACCTAATTGCCCCAAAAAACTCTTTTATAAAGAAAAAAAAACCTGATAAGATCTCTGGGGTTTTTTTTTTTCAAAAATGGGTCATAGGTCACTGAGTCACTATCATCGGGGACTTTTTATGTTGCCTCAAATGCGCAGCGCTCTCTCCCCACCTGAGCGGGTGCGCATTTGAGGCAACAGGTTAGGGACGGCCACACACGTCACATTCCCAGAATGATGATTCAGAGCATAGGGTTTGGGGCGGGCATATTTTTTAGTTTTCCCTATGCTCTGGGTCATCATTCTGGGAACATAATTGGCCTATCAGTAGTAACATTGTAATGATGAAAGTATCGATGAAAATTTACCACTATGTTAAAGTAGAATATGTCAACGAAAAAAAAGTCTTGGAATCAAATTCACAAGTAAAAGCATCCCAGAGTTATTAATGCTTAAAGTGACAGTCTTCAGATGTGCAAAAAATGCTTTGGTCCTTAAGGTGAAAATGGGCTGGGTCCTAAAGGGGTACACCGCTGGAATTTTATTTTTATTTTTTTAAATCAACTGATGCCAGAAAGTTACAGATTTGCAAATTACTTCTATAAAAAAAATCTTAATCCTTCCAGTACTTATCAGCTGCTGTATGTTACAGAGGAAGTTCTTTTCTTTTTGAATTTTCTTTTCTGTCTGACCACAGTGCTCTCTGCTGACACCTCTGTCCATGTCAAGAACTGTCCAGAGCAGGAGAGGTTTTCTATGGGGTCAGTGAGCACTGTGGTCAGACAGAAAAGCAATTAAAAAAGAAAAGAACTTCCTGTGGAGCATACAGCAGCTGATAGGTACTGGAAGGATTAAGATTTTTAAATAGAAGTAATTTTTAACTGTTTAACTTTCTGGCACCAGTTGATTGTAAAAAAAAAATAAAAAAAATAATGTTTTCCAGTGGAGTACCGCTTTAACGGGTCGCATGCAAACGGCCGTGTGAACCCAGACACACAATCATTGTGGCTATAGAGGGACATTTATCAATGTTTGCTTATGTATTCTTTTTTTTAGTAATTTTTTCCTTACTTTTTTTTTGCTTATGTGCGACGTATTTATCAACTGGTTTCAGCCTGTTGATAATTTTCTTTCACGTAAGCAATTTTTCCTTTTTTACTTTGGTAGTAGCTTTTTCTGCTCCATGTTTGAGCTGGAGTAAATTTAGTCAATTTTTAACGCTGTTGCGACTTTTTTTTGCGCAGTTGCGACTGTCGCAGTTAATAAATACCTGACTACCCGTAGTCCATTTTAAAATTATTACTACATAGTAAATTTTAGGAAAACTTGCTTTTCTCGCTTTCCAGTCAAAATGTCGCACGAAAAATCGTGTAGTCGCAGTTGCGACAATTTTGAGACAATTATAGTAAAGAAAACCTGACTAAACCCGTTGATAAATGTCCATAATAGAGCTAACAGTTTTTCTCAGATCTGTATGGCCGGGTTCACTACTGCCCCTAGTGGCAATGGTCGGTACAGTAAGGTATCATTTTGGGATTTGTATTGACGTAAGTAGCTTTTTTTTCCCCCTCATTACATTTTGTGCTGAGCGCACTGGATTATGGGAGATTAAGCCCTTGGTTACCTTGTAGCAGTCATTATTACTGTGTTTACCCCCGGGACACAACGTTGCTCCCTGAAGGCTCACAGTGGAGTAACATTCCAGCCCCATAAGGCCGCGTGTTTACATTGTATCTCAGATACCGAGGCAATGAAGAACGTAAGTGACCTGGGGGGGGGTCATAGCCCTTCTCATTAAGACCTTCCGCATCTACGGGAACGTCCTGAGCGGCGGAGGCTGATGAAATCGCACGAGGAGTTGGGTGATCTCCTCAAAGTGCAGAATTGCCTACATCATGTTCTGGTTCTCTACAGGTGTCGTACGATATGTATATCGGACAGTATATATTCTGAGTATAAAGCATTTGGCGCAGAGATCCCCCGCAATTTGGATATTATCAGAATGCAGAATTAGAGGGGTGATGGGGTCCATAGCAAGTGGCCTCTTGTCACTCAGAGATACAGGATGCATTGTGGGATATTAAAGGGGTACTCCAGCTAAAAAAACATCCTTTTTTGTCTGATCATGGGGGTCTCGCCGCTGGGGACCCCTGCGATCCCGGCATGGCACCATGATCATCCGTGTATGGAGCAAAACACTCGCGACTACAGCTGCCACGCCCCCTCCATTCATGTCTATGGGAGGAGGCGTGAGGGCTACGTACTAGCTGCCACACCCCCTCCCATAGACATGAATGGAGCGGGCGTGGTGTGACGTCACCAACACTGAAGCTCCAAGTTTCCGTGGACCTTAAAGTGTAAACTGAAAGTTGTGCGCCTGCGCCATATACAGCTCTAACGCAGGTAGACACGGCCTGCGTCTCCCCAAACTGGGAGCTGAAGATCGCGCAGGCGATTGGGTATAAGCTGTCTGATCGCGGGGGGGGGGGGGGGGGGGGGGGTTCCTGCTGCTGAGGACCCCACGATCTTGGCTGCAGGACCTCAGACATCCGGTGCACGGAGAGAACTTGGATGACTGATAATCCGGAATGGAGGCTCATGACTTCACTGCCACCCCCCCTCAATGCAAGTCTATGGCCGTCACGCCCCCTCCCAAAGACTTGCATTGAGTGGCGTAGACGTGACGTCACGAGCACCCGATGCTCTAAACCAACGCCGGGTGCAGCAGGGAGTTCGCGGGACCCCCGTGATCAGACATCTTATCCCCTATCCTTAGGAGAGAGGATAAGATGTCTAGGGACGCAGTACCCCATTAAGCTTTAAATGTAGCCATGTGAACCCGGGCGGCACTGACAGAAACGTTCACTAGAGAAGAAGCCGGAACGTGCCAACGCTGCTTTATTTTGCTACAGGATGGGCTTGATTTAGACCCCAACTTTGACCACTTTTGTATACGTGTCTTTTGTAGCAGGATAAAACGGACAAAACAGAAGCGAAACCTGATACGGAGGCCGCCGCCAAACCTCCTGCCAAACCTGCGGCCCTGAACCATGAGCAGCGGCTGGAAAGTATCCTGAAGAAGGCGACGTATGAGGAGAAGGTAGGAGAAACAAGACCTTCCCGTCCACAACTATGTGCATTTATTTCCTATACAGATTCTGCGGTGGGTATTAGAGATGAGCGAACTTACAGTATATTCGATTCGTCACGAACTTCTCGGCTCGGCAGTTGATGACTTATCCTGCATAAATTAGTTCAGCTTTCAGGTGCTCCCGTGTGCTGGAAAAGGTGGATACAGTCCTAGGAGACTCTTTCCTAGGACTGTATCCACCTTTTCCAGCCCACCGGAGCACCTGAAGGCTGAACTAATTTATGCAGGATAAGCCATCAACTGCCGAGCCGAGAAGTTCGTGACGAATCGAATTTACTGTAAGTTCGCTCATCTCTAGTGGGTATCTTAGGAGGATTTAGAACAGTGGTTCCCCAACCTGTGGCTCTCCAGCTGTTGCAAAACTACAACTCCCATCATGCCCTGACAGCCTTCGGCTGTCAGGGCATGATGGGAGTTGTAGTTTTGCAACAGCTGGAGAGCTGTGGGGGGGGTGGAGGGGTACTGATTGTACAATAAGTTGCTAAATCAAATTTTTTTGTGTTTGAATGCAGCCTGAAAAAGATTTCTTTGGTCGACAAATTGTAAAGAAAGTGACCTCTACAGTTACAGGTAAGAATCCTTCCCTAAGTTGCAGGACAGTAAGTCTGTAGCTTAAAGGGGTACTCCGCCCCTGGCATCTTAACCCCTATCCAAAGGATAGGGGATAAGATGTTAGATCGCCGCAGTGCTGCTACTGGGGACCCCGGGGATTGCCGCTGCGGCACCCCGCCATCATTACTGCACAGAGCGAGTTCGCTCTGCACGTAATGACGGGCAATACAGGGGCCAGAGCATCGTTACGTCCCGGCTCCGCCCCTCATGACATCATGGCCTGTCCCCTTAATGCAAGTCTATGGCAGGGGGCGTGACTACCGCCACGCCCCCTCCCATAGACTTGTATTGACGGGGGCGGGCCGTGACGTCACGAGGGGCGGAGCCGTGACGTAACGATGCTCCGGCCCCTGTATTGCCCGTCATTACGTGCAGAGCGATCTCGCTCTGCACAGTAATGATAGCGGGGTGCTGCAGCAGCGATCCCCGGGGTCCCCAGCAGCGGGACCCCGGCGATCTGACATCTTATCCTCTCTCATTTGGATAGGGGATAAGATGTCTAGGGGCGGAGTACCCCTTTAAAAAGGGCAGGACCAGTGGATGTAAATGTACAGACAGCGGAGATATGCGACATAAAGCAGCGATCATCTGACTACCGAGCAGCCTCTGAATTGGCTGATAACAGCGAACAATAAAGGGCAATCGGCTGCACAGAAAAAAAAAAAACTGTTCTTGTTCTGCGTTATCGCTTCTTATGGTAAGTGATTTGTTTATTTATCTCCTGTAGACAAGGTAGGTAAAAACTAGGTGATTAGTGGGAGTCCGACTGCTGGGAACCCCGACAATCAGGAGAAAAAGATGATCAGGCGAATTGCGCGGCAATGGGCATGCGCAGCCGCTGCTTCATTCACTCTTTATAGGGCTTTTGGGCATAGCCCAGTGCAGCGCTCGGTAATGTATGGAAGCCATATGGAGAATGAATGGAGCTGCAGTCGAGCATGTCGTTCGGTAGGTAATTTATCTTCTGGGGAAGGGTGGTTGTCTGCATGTCGGGACCCCCTCCGTTCTAGTTATACCCCACCCCCTTTTTATTTAAAGACATTCAGGCTCCACCCCACTCATGCTCTCTTATACGCATCCTGAAGGTGGTGAAGCTTTAAAGAGGTATTCCCGGGGGGAATTTTATTAACATTTTTATTTTATTTTTATCAACTGGTGCCAGATTTGTAAAGGAAAAAGGCCGCCTGCTACAATGGTAAATCAAGGAATTTTAAAGGGGTACTCCGGTGGGAAAAAAAAAATTCTAAATCAACTGGTGCAAGAAAAATAAACAGATTTGTAAATTATTTCTATTAAAAAAATTCTTTATCCTTCCAGTACTTAGTAGCAGCTGTATACTACAGAGGAAGTTCTTTTCTTTTTGGATTTCTTTTCTCTCACGACCACAGTGCTCTCTGCTGACACCTCTGTCCATTTGAGGAACTGTCCAGAGCAGCATAGGTTTGCTACAGGCATTTTCTTCTGCTCTGGACAGTTCCTAACATGGACAGAGGTGTCAGCAGAGAAAGCACTGTGGTCGTGCCAGAAAAGAAAGTAATTTCCTCCGTAGTATACAGCCGCTAATAAGTACTGGAAGGATTAATAGAAGATTATTTTTTTAATAGAAGTAATTTACAAATCTGTTTAACTTTCTGGCACCAGATGATTAAAAAAAAAAAGTTTTCCACCGGAGTACCCCTTTAAGCTTCCTCGATTTACCATTGTAGCTGGCGGCCATTTTTTCCTAGCACTCACAGCTATTCTTAGGAAAGAAATCTATAAAATTTTTATGCTGAGGCCCATAAAGTGCTTGAAGCGATCGCTGAGGAGACATCCGACTACTTTGATCTTGCTGCGCGTACATATTTTATACGCATTGATCCGGTATCTTGGAGCGGCTTATGAGCCTCTATAGGGCGCTGTCTCTTTATACATTATGGCGGAGCAGAGCAGCGCCCCCTCCCGCAGTGCATTATCTGTTAATATATAGGAAGGGGTGACGTAAATTAGGCCGCTTTATCCCTCTACTGTTAGAAGTCTTTACTATGAATTATTGATGGTTTTTTTTTAACAACCTCCTCCATTTCTAGTCAGTCCATTATTTACTTACTCATATCTCTGTCAGGAAAAGCTGGGTGGATTTATTACCAATACGGTTGCCTTTGAGTTTGTATCTCAGTGTTTCCCATCCAGGGTGCCTCCAGCTGTTGCAAAACTACAACTCCCAGCATGCCCGGACAGCCGTTGGCTGTCCGGGCATGCTGGGAGTTGTAGTTTTGCAACAGCTGGAGGCACCCTGGTTAGAAATCACTGTTTGTATCTAATGGACTTGTTAATTTTCCACAGGAAACACCAACCAAGAGGATTGTGTGGAAAAGAAAATCGGGACGGCGGTGGGGAACAGCCATGTTTGGTTCCGATTCAATGAAGGAGTTTCCAATGCGGTGAGGAGGAACGTTTACATCAAGGATCTGTTATGATGAGTGCAGGCGTGTATACATGTACAGTGTGTGTGTCCATGGAGAGACTATGTCCAGAGCGTCCCGTATTGGGGGCCTTACTGCATTTTGTGCCATTGGATTCCTGCCGTATCCTGGATGACTGAACTGTTCAGTGGATGTTGTCCTCTTGGTGACTTGTTGATAATGTTCATATGACACTTTCTACAAATGTGTTTTCTATTAAAATAAGAATTATGTTGTTTTCAAGATACATTCATACTGTATGTGTGAAGAATTAACATGGTATTAATAGAGAAAACTCACATCATGGTATATGCCTTATCAAGAGGAACGGTGGACGGGACAGAGGGCCACAACAGGCTGACAGATTAGGCTAAATGTTACTATACTACACATGACCGCAATGCACGATAAAAAAAATACTATAATACTGCCTCCTATATACTAGAATATAACTACTATAATACTGCCTCCTATATATAAGAATATAACTACTATAATACTGCTCCTATATACAAGAATATAACTACTATAATACTGCTCCTATATACAAGAATATAACTACTATAATACTGCTCCTATATACAAGAATATAACTACTATAATACTGCTCCTATATACAAGACTATAACTACTATAATACTGCTCCTATATACAAGAATATAACTACTATAATACGGTCTCCTATATACAAGAATATAACTACTATAATACTGCTCCTATATACAAGAATATAACTACTATAATACTTCTCCTATATACAAGAATATAACTACTATAATACTGCTCCCTATATACAAGAATATAACTACTATAATACTGCCTCCTATATACAAGAATATAACTACTATAATACTGCTCCTATATACAAGAATGTAACTACTATAATACTTCTCCTATATACAAGAATATAACTACTATAATACTGCTCCCTATATACAAGAATATAACTACTATAATACTGCCTCTATATACAAGAATATAACTACTATAATACTGCCTCCTGTATACAAGAATATAACTACTATAATACTGCCTCTATATACAAGAATATAACTACTATAATACTGCCCCTATATACAAGAATATAACTACTATAATACTGCTCCTATATACAAGACTATAACTACTATAATACTGCTCCTATATACAAGAATATAACTACTATAATACGGTCTCCTATATACAAGAATATAACTACTATAATACTGCTCCTATATACAAGAATATAACTACTATAATACTTCTCCTATATACAAGAATATAACTACTATAATACTGCTCCCTATATACAAGAATATAACTACTATAATACTGCCTCCTATATACAAGAATATAACTACTATAATACTGCTCCTATATACAAGAATGTAACTACTATAATACTTCTCCTATATACAAGAATATAACTACTATAATACTGCTCCCTATATACAAGAATATAACTACTATAATACTGCCTCTATATACAAGAATATAACTACTATAATACTGCCTCCTGTATACAAGAATATAACTACTATAATACTGCCTCTATATACAAGAATATAACTACTATAATACTGCCCCTATATACAAGAATATAACTACTATAATACTGCTCCTATATACAAGAATATAACTACTATAATACTGCCTCCTATATACTAGAATATAACTACTATAATACTGCCTCCTATATATAAGAATATAACTACTATAATACTGCTCCTATATACAAGAATATAACTACTATAATACTGCTCCTATATACAAGAATATAACTACTATAATACTGCTCCTATATACAAGAATATAACTACTATAATACTGCTCCTATATACAAGACTATAACTACTATAATACTGCTCCTATATACAAGAATATAACTACTATAATACGGTCTCCTATATACAAGAATATAACTACTATAATACTGCTCCTATATACAAGAATATAACTACTATAATACTTCTCCTATATACAAGAATATAACTACTATAATACTGCTCACTATATACAAGAATATAACTACTATAATACTGCCTCCTATATACAAGAATATAACTACTATAATACTGCTTCTATATACAAGAATGTAACTACTATAATACTTCTCCTATATACAAGAATATAACTACTATAATACTGCTCCTATATACAAGAATATAACTACTATAATACTGCTCCTATATACAAGAATATAACTACTATAATACTGCTCCTATATACAAGAATATAACTACTATAATACTGCTCCTATATACAAGAATATAACTACTATAATACTGCTCCTATATACAAGAATATAACTACTATAATACTTCTCCTATATACAAGAATATAACTACTATAATACTGCTCCTATATACAAGAATATAACTGCTATAATACTGCTCCTATATACAAGTATATAACTACTATAATACTTCTCCTATATACAAGAATATAACTACTATAATACTGCTCCCTATATACAAGAATATAACTACTTTCTTCTTCGACTTCCGGCAGCACAGAAGGAATAGGCCTGGCCTCTTTTATTCTTCCTAGGACCGCCCACCTAAAAAAAACTCCACAATAGTCAGCCAATGGCATGACAGCATACCTTATAACTAGTCACATCTCATACATTCAAACTGTGTTTTTTTCTGTCCTCTTTTCTTCATAACAGAGGTGTTAATTCACCTTTGCCCACCATTAATCATATTTTCTTTTTTATTTTAGATGTTATTCCCTTGATGTTTTATATTACACCAGTGTCACCAGTCAGATCTGAGGGCCAATGTGGGTAACCCTGGCCTACCTGGTGTCTTGCAGTCCCTTTTGACCCATGCGGGAAACCCGGGTTATATGAGGAGGTCTTTTTAGATTTCTGCAAGTTTCTCCCTTCTTTATCACTGGTATGGTGAAAAAGGAGGTGTTCTGCCTTGGGGTGACGGTTCCCCCGTTGTCGGCAGTTATACAGTCCATTCCCGCGGATACCAGGCGTCTCACGTGCGATCCCGGCATTTGCATGGACGTCTATGGGACTTCCGGTTTGGGCGCCATCTTGTGAATGGCAGTACGCGCATCAGGCGCAGTCAGCAGAGACCGGAAGCGGATGTGGAGCAACCGGATGTGACGTGTCTCTGGTTTGCGGGCGGGTAAGCGCATTTAAACGGAGCAGAGACGGCGGTGCCTTGCCTTTCTGTGCAGGCAGCCGGATTTCTCTGCTCCAAAGGTATGACCTGCTCCTCAGTAGCCAGGGCTGAGCGCTCTGATCTTATGTGCGGACTGTTGCTCATATTATGTACTATTACATTTTTAGATGTCAAGCCCCGCCTCCTCTAAGAAAAAGAAGATGAAGACAAAACACAGGGAGTGTGTCTCTTGCCAGCAGCCCCTGCCGGATGAATTATCTGGAGATTTATGTGAAATATGCAAATCTCATTTGACTCCATCTTCGAGTAAACGGAAGTCTTTATGCATCAGTTGTCTTCATCCGTTACCATCAGGCTCAGTTTCTACAGTTTGTAAAAGATGTACTGAACCACAAGAAACCTCTGCCTTCCTTGAGGATGCAAGAAGCTTTTTTTCTTGGTTCAAGTCTGAGTTTAGTTCTAGCTCAGGAGTCAGTCTGAAAAATAAGAAAGAAGAACGTAAAGCAGAACCCTCCGCTTCTTCCTCATCAGAAAACGCTTCAGCTCAGTCTGACTCCTCAGATTCTGAAGATATTATTACAGAAGATTTTTTTCTTTTCAAGAAGGAGAATGCGGGAAAATTAATTAGAGCAGTAAAAGATATTATGGAATCTTCAAAGCAAAAGTTCAGGGAAGATAAGGAGAGTCTCTTCTATTTCCCCAAAAAACCTTCTGAAGTTTTGACAGGTCATCCAGTCTTAAAAACTATAGTGGAGAAAGAATTTAAAAAACCAGACAGTAGGCTGGAATTAGGTTCTAGATTTAGAGCAGTATATAAGTTGGATCCATCTGAGTCTGAATCCTGGGAGAACCCTGCTAAAGTGGATCGACCTGTAGCCAGGTTATCTAGAAGAACACTGCTACCCTCTGAGGATTCTTCTATACTTAAGGATCCTATGGATAAGAAGACAGATATTCTGATAAAACGTGCCTACTGTAATACAGCTGCTTTAATGAAAGCATCCCTTGCTTCTGTACCTGTAACCCGGGCTATTCGAGTCTGGCTGAGCCAGCTTGGAAGAAATATTCAGGAGGGAATTTCTAGAATTGATCTCTTGGAGGAAATTGATACATTAAAGACTGCGGCGGATTTCGCATGTGATCTCCCCTTAGACGTGACAAGAATATGTGCGAAGAACCTTGCAGTATTAAATTCAGCCAGAAGGGCTATCTACCTTAAGCCATGGCCAGGCGATGCCTCATCTAAAGTTAACTTCTGTGCACTACCGTTTGAAGCTGGTTTTCTAGTAGGATCACAACTGGAGAGTATCCTGGAAGCAGAGAAAGGAGAGAAGGCTCTGGCGTTTCCCTTCGCCAGACAGAGGAAGCAGTTCCAGCCCTTTAGATTTCGCAAGACTGGTTTTAAAAGAAGACCGTATCAAGAAAGAAGATACAATAAAAGATTCCAAGAAAATAGGAGAAGACAGCCGGATCAAAAGCAACCAAAAACAGAATTCTGACTACCTCGGGTCAGGTTCAGTAGGAGCAAGGCTGCTGAATTTCTTTCCAGCCTGGCTGGAGATGACTACAGACAAGTGGGTGCTAAAAATTATTGCAGAAGGTTACAGTCTAAATTTTGTGTCGATACCCCCCGAGAGGTTCATCGTCAACAGAGCGAATTCAATTGTTCAGCTTCTTCTCAGAGATTTTCTAAACAAGAGAGCCCTAGAACCTGTTCCACCAGAACAGCAAGGTTACGGAGTCTACTCACACGTCTTCCCCGTTCCAAAATCAAACGGCAAATGGAGATTAATCATAGATCTGCGATACCTAAATCGCTATTTAGCAAAGGAAAAATTTCGCATGGAAAATGTAAGGTCCGCTACTCATCTAATTCAGCCTCACGACTGGATGGTTTCATTGGACTTAATGGACGCTTATTTGCATGTCCCCATAGAAGAAAAATCCAGAAAATTTCTGAGAGTTGCTGTGTTCCTAGACCAAAGAATTCACCACTTCCAGTTTCGGGCCATGCCCTTTGGCCTGACTTCGGCCCCAAGGGTATTTACAAAGATCGCAGTTACAGTCGTAGCTACCCTAAGACTACAAGGAATACAAATAATACCATATTTAGACGATTGGTTGCTTGTTGCAACCACCCAGGAACTCCTCCTACAACACTTACAGACAGCTCTGAATCTCTTGAACAGGCTTGGGTTTATTCTCAATCCCCAGAAATCAGAACTTTCACCAACAAAAACAAAACGTTTCCTAGGCATGATAATCAATTCAGTATGTCAGAAAGTCTTTCTTCCGGCGGAGAAACAGGACAAAATCATCTTTCAAGTGAAGACTCTGATAAAGTCTCCCTCTACATCCATCAGGAGAGCGATGCAGACACTGGGTTTAATGACTGCAGCAATAGACGCAGTGCCTTATGCCAGGGCACACATGAGGGATTTACAGAGGGAAATCCTTACAGTTTGGGACAGAGTTCCCAATTCTCTGGACTCCACCATCTCATTGTCAGGGCACACCCGACTGAAGTTACGTTGGTGGCTGCAGAAGAACAACTTGAATATGGGGAAAAGTTTCAAACCTCAGAACCCTGTGGTGATAACTACAGATGCCTCCAGATGGGGTTGGGGGGCCCACCTCGGAACCCAATGGGTTCAAGGAGTTTGGTCAAGAGAAGAGTCTCATTTATCATCCAACCTAAGAGAACTGAAAGCGATCCGGTTAGCCATAATGCATTTCTCTCCACAGATTTCAAACGCGTCAGTTCTGATCCAGTCAGACAATCTGGTCTCGGTGTATTACATCCAAAAAGAAGGGGGGACAAGATCTACAGCTCTACAAAAAGAATGCAGCAGGATAATGTCCTGGGCAGAACATCATCGCATCTCTCTGATGGCGACTCACATAAAAGGGTCTCTAAATTATCAAGCCGACTGGTTAAGCCGACGGAAGTTAGATCCCAACGAATGGGAACTGAATCCCAAGTATTTTGCTCAGATAACCCGCAAATGGGGGTTACCTGTATGGGACTTGATGGCCACGAGACGCAACAAGAAGGTACTGAAGTTTTGCTCAAGATATTGCACAGACCTTCCAGATCATCTGGATGCCTTCACCATGAGCTGGAAAGACCTCTTTGTTTATCTCTTCCCTCCAATTCCATTAATCAACAAGATTCTGAACAAGATCATCATAGACGAGCCGGCAGCTCTACTAATCGCACCCTTTTGGCCCCGGAGGGCCTGGTTTCCTCTATTATTTCGTCTCTCGAGGGGAGAATATTGGAAGCTACCGCTAGAAAAGGATCTCCTCCTGCAGAACGGATTATATCACCAACATCTCGACAGATTACATCTGACTCTCTGGATTTTGAGAGGGAAAAATTCAGACAGAGAGGGTTATCAGATGAAGTAATAGAGACCTTACTAGCAGCTAGAAGACCTTCTACTAACTTATTGTATGCGAAGCTCTGGAAAAAGTTTAGCTCCTGGAGAGAAGAGAAGGGGCTGACAGAGATCTCTGTATCTGTTATTTTACAGTTTCTACAAGAGGGATTTCTAAAGGGCTTGAAGCCTAATACTCTTCGTGTTCATGTCACAGCCATCAACGCTTATACTGATGGAGAATTTATGGGACAACCCCTTATTGCTAGGTTTTTCAAAGCTTTGAAGAATCTAAGACCTACAGTAAAACCTCCGGTTTCTGCATGGGACCTATCTCTAGTGCTGTCCAGACTTTCCCTGCCTCCCTTTGAACCATTACAGGAAGCGGAAATAAAGTGGCTATCCTACAAGGTTCTTTTTTTGGTCGCCATCACGTCGGCTAAAAGACTAGGTGAATTGCAGGCCTTGTCGGCATATCCCCCTTACACCAAGTTCACTCCGGGGGGAGTTCTTCTCCGTACAATTCCATCTTTTATCCCAAAAGTAGCTTCAATGGAGAACATCAATAGAGAGATCTTCCTTCCTACCTTTCTACCATCCGAATCTTCCTCGTTGGATGTCAGATCTGCTCTGCTAGTGTATTTACAAAGAGTGAAATCTTTCAGAATTGATGAAAATCTATTTATTCAATTTTCTGGAATGAGGAAGGGAAAGAAAGCGGCTAAAGACACCTTGGCGAGATGGCTGAAGTCAGTAATACTGGAGTGTTATAGGTTGGAAAACAAAGAACCCCCCTTTCAAATCAGAGCTCATTCCACCAGAGCCACTGCTACTTCTTGGGCGGAGAGAGCACAAGTACCGTTGACAGATATATGCAATGCAGCCTCGTGGTCAACCTCCTCCACCTTTGTCAACCATTACAGGCTTAATCTTCAAGCAGAGAATCCAGCCTTTAGCACTGGGGTACTATCTGCAGTATTTCAGCAATAAACCCTACCCCTGTTCTCTAAGCTAGCGAGAATTCCTTCTGTGCTGCCGGAAGTCGAAGAAGAAAGTTGAAATTGTATACTTACCGTAATTTCTCTTTCTTCGAGACAGAAGGCAGCACATATAACCCACCCAATAAAATCAATTAAGCATCAGAGAAAAGAGTCTAGTTATTTACACAGTTTGAATGTATGAGATGTGACTAGTTATAAGGTATGCTGTCATGCCATTGGCTGACTATTGTGGAGTTTTTTTTAGGTGGGCGGTCCTAGGAAGAATAAAAGAGGCCAGGCCTATTCCTTCTGTGCTGCCTTCTGTCTCGAAGAAAGAGAAATTACGGTAAGTATACAATTTCAACTATAATACTGCCTCTATATACAAGAATATAACTACTATAATACTGCCTCCTGTATACAAGACTATAACTACTATAATACTGCCTCTATATACAAGAATATAACTACTATAATACTGCCCCTATATACAAGAATATAACTACTATAATACTGCTCCTATATACAAGACTATAACTACTATAATACTGCTCCTATATACAAGAATATAACTACTATAATACGGTCTCCTATATACAAGAATATAACTACTATAATACTGCTCCTATATACAAGAATATAACTACTATAATACTTCTCCTATATACAAGAATATAACTACTATAATACTGCTCCCTATATACAAGAATATAACTACTATAATACTGCCTCCTATATACAAGAATATAACTACTATAATCTAAGTCGAGAGAGGTGAGTGGCACCAGTGACTAAACTCCCTAAGTAGCGACCCGTTCGTGGAGGTGTTATCTTGGAGCTTCAGGTATGCAAAATCTCTGGGGGTGCAGGTATGAATTCGGTAGTCCATAAAAATATGTGAGGGAAGAAGAAATGAAGATACCGCACTCACCCACTGTATGTATTTGAAGATGTAGGTTTATTCAGGTCCTTGGGGAAGGATCCGTCAGGTGGAGGACATGGAGGGGGATGAACGCCAGGACTAGTTTCGCGCCGGGCGGCGCTTCCTCTGACTGGATTACATCAGCTGGCAGGGAGGGGAAGTAATTTCACTAGCCAGAACTGATGACGTGGGTCGATGCAAAATGAAAGGGGAGTGGAATTGATTTAGTAAAAAAATGTCCAACAACATTGGAAAAGTAGGCCAAAATTAGAATAAAGAGTACAGGAAATGACAAGAGGGAATGAGAGAAAGAAGAAGAAGAAAGAAGAAAGAAAAAAAGGAAAATTATAGAAAGACACTTAGGTCTTGTCGATCATTAAGTCCCATTCCTTCTAGCGCTCTGGTGCGCATAATCCAACGCTCTTCACTGCGGAGTAAAGTCTTATGCCGGTCGATACCAGGTGAGTTTTGTTTAACTCTTTCAATGCCGAAAAATCGCATGGTGTCTGCCGCTCCTTTGTGAACTGACCTCATATGTTCGATTAAACGAGCACATCCGTGTCCAGTATATATAGACCTGATATGTTCACGGAATCTGATCCTTAAAGGTCTAACTGTTGAGCCAATATAAAAGCATTCACACGGACAGATTACCGCGTATACAACGTGATCGGTACGGCAGCATATAAAGTCTTTTATTGTGATATTAGTTCCTCCTAATGTGTGGAATTTTCCAGGGATGAAGAATTTGCAGTGAGGACAGTTACCACACTTGTGGTTGCCAGGGGGGATGGTGGCTGTAAGCCAATCCTTTTCTTTTGTCACTGCAGGTGAAGTGCTACGTACTAGTAGGTTGCTGATGCTTTTACTTTTTCTAAATGAAATTAATGGTTTTTTCACAGCTGCGTCTTTAAACACTGGATCGTTTTCAATCAAAAACCAGTTATTTTTTATAACTTGTTTTATCGTGTCTGCTAAGACATTATATTTAAAGGAAAATACAAAGCGAGGACAGTCAGAGGTAGTAGATGTAGTTTGTTTCTTCTTTTTCTTTTTATAAGTTTTTTTAACTAAGTCCAATCTGGAAATTGCTTCTGCTTTATGTAAGGCCTTTTCCAATTCGAAGGATGGGTAACCTCTTTTCAGGAACCTATTGAATAGTTCCTTCGCTTGTACTTGAAAATCTTCTTCCTTTTTATTAATTTTCCGTAATCTTAAAAATTGGCTATAGGGTAAGGCTTGCTTTGTATGGGTTGGGTGAAAACTATTGTAGTGCAGTAGATTGCTGGAAGCTGTCGGCTTACGGTAGCCTTTGGTGAAAAAATTCCCATTCTCCACAATTAACGATACGTCTAAAAATTCCAGAGATGTTTCACTATATTTTTTTGTAAATTTCATATTCATAGAATTATTACCGATATAATCAATGAATTCGTCAAAAATTTCGGGAGTACTATTCCAAATTATTAAAATATCATCCACATATCTGTAGAATTTAATTATATGCGAGAGGAATGGATTTGAATCATTGAGAATATACTTTTTTTCGAAAATGGCGAGAAAAATAATAGCGAAAGAACATGCTACCGGTGTCCCCATGGCCGTTCCTGTACATTGGGCATACCATTGGCCTTGAAAAGTAAAACAATTATTTTTTAGAATGAGCTCCAGGGCTTCACAAACGAAGGATGTAAAGACACTTTCTTTTCCGGCATTTTCTAAAAATTCTTGGACAGCTAGTACGCCTGCTCCCTGTGGGATTCTCGTATATAAGCTTTCCACGTCTATTGACGTTAATTTAAACGATTCCTGCCAGTTTAGTGTCTCCAATGACAAAAGAAGATGGTCAGTGTCTTTTACATATGAGGGAATATCCACCAGTAGAGGGTGTAGCAACCATTCCACGTATTGTGATAGTGGTTCTGTGATTCCGCCTATACCGGCCACAATGGGCCTGCCAGGGGGTCTTTCAAGACTTTTATGAGTTTTCGGAAGAAAGTACCATTTGGGATTTATGGGGAATGAGGGTAGCAATTTTTCTGCATCCCGTTTTTTCAGGAAGCCATTTTCTGTGTATTTTCTCAATAAATTCGTTATTTTATTACTGATTTTGGATGTAGGATCAGAGTTGAGGGGAACATAGGTAGTAGTATCCTGCAATTGTCTACTCGCTTCATGTAGATAGTACTCCTTGGTCATGATGACGACATTCTGCCCTTTATCGGCTTTTTTTATTACCAGGTCCTCTCTTTTTTGTAAGTTTTTCAGTGCTGTCATTTCTTCAGTGGATAAATTAGGGACGGCTTTAGGATATATTAAGGCTTTCATTTGTTTTAGAACTTGTTTAGAAAAAATGTCCAAACTGCTGCCATATTGAATGGGCGGGTTAAAGCTGGATTTCACCCCCCCTCCAAAGAACGATTTTTTAAGTTCTTCGTCCGGAGCGCTATCAGTTTCTTCTGTTAAACTTAATAACAGGGCTACTCCTTCCCAATCCATATTTAGATGTGTTTTTTTGGCAAAGAATCCTAATTTTCCAATTTTTTCTTTAATAACTGCCGGAGTGGATTTTTTAGGAGCGAGTGGTGTCGGTTCCGTCTCCTTCTTAAAAAAACGGAAAAGGTTCATCTTTCTTATGTTTTTATAGAGATCAATTTCAAACTCTATTGGGTCAAAGTCGGAAGAAATGCAAAAATTTAGTCCTCTTGTAAGTACGCTTAAAGTGGTAGTATCAAAATTTTCTTTAGTGAGATTAATTACCGAAAAAGTTTCTAGCTCTGAGGAAACCATTTCACCTGCTTGCGTTTTCTGACAGCTCGAGAAGTTGTGGTTTCGTCCTCGTCCTCCTCTCCTGGTTCTTCTTCTAAAGGGACAGTTAATTCTGAAGAAGTGATGTTTGCAGCAGAGGCATTATCATTAGAATGCTGTGTTTTTTTAGAAAAAGAAGAAACAAACTACATCTACTACCTCTGACTGTACTCGCTTTGTATTTTCCTTTAAATATAATGTCTTAGCAGACACGATAAAACAAGTTATAAAAAATAACTGGTTTTTGATTGAAAACGATCCAGTGTTTAAAGACGCAGCTGTGAAAAAACCATTAATTTCATTTAGAAAAAGTAAAAGCATCAGCAACCTACTAGTACGTAGCACTTCACCTGCAGTGACAAAAGAAAAGGATTGGCTTACAGCCACCATCCCCCCTGGCAACCACAAGTGTGGTAACTGTCCTCACTGCAAATTCTTCATCCCTGGAAAATTCCACACATTAGGAGGAACTAATATCACAATAAAAGACTTTATATGCTGCCGTACCGATCACGTTGTATACGCGGTAATCTGTCCGTGTGAATGCTTTTATATTGGCTCAACAGTTAGACCTTTAAGGATCAGATTCCGTGAACATATCAGGTCTATATATACTGGACACGGATGTGCTCGTTTAATCGAACATATGAGGTCAGTTCACAAAGGAGCGGCAGACACCATGCGATTTTTCGGCATTGAAAGAGTTAAACAAAACTCACCTGGTATCGACCGGCATAAGACTTTACTCCGCAGTGAAGAGCGTTGGATTATGCGCACCAGAGCGCTAGAAGGAATGGGACTTAATGATCGACAAGACCTAAGTGTCTTTCTATAATTTTCCTTTTTTTCTTTCTTCTTTCTTCTTCTTCTTTCTCTCATTCCCTCTTGTCATTTCCTGTACTCTTTATTCTAATTTTGGCCTACTTTTCCAATGTTGTTGGACATTTTTTTACTAAATCAATTCCACTCCCCTTTCATTTTGCATCGACCCACGTCATCAGTTCTGGCTAGTGAAATTACTTCCCCTCCCTGCCAGCTGATGTAATCCAGTCAGAGGAAGCGCCGCCCGGCGCGAAACTAGTCCTGGCGTTCATCCCCCTCCATGTCCTCCACCTGACGGATCCTTCCCCAAGGACCTGAATAAACCTACATCTTCAAATACATACAGTGGGTGAGTGCGGTATCTTCATTTCTTCTTCCCTCACATATTTTTATGGACTACCGAATTCATACCTGCACCCCCAGAGATTTTGCATACCTGAAGCTCCAAGATAACACCTCCACGAACGGGTCGCTACTTAGGGAGTTTAGTCACTGGTGCCACTCACCTCTCTCGACTTAGATTTTTTGTATTTTCTACTGCTAAGAGTTGAGCACATTGACCCCCCTGAAGCTCTTTTGCGATTAGCAACCTTCTCGCATCTCACTTATTTTTCCTACATAATGGAGGCAATGGAGGCCTCCATGATGGAGCATACAGAGAATTTTTTATCTATAGGACGGGAGGACGTGGAGGGGTTTTTTGAAAAATGCAATTTGAAAGACTGTATACAATCGTTAAGTACTAAAACATTGGAATTTAAAATTATACAACTGGCCGAGAAGGAGACTAAACTATTTTGGTCGGTACAGTCTCTAAAATCATATGTAAGATGTAACCGAGTACCGAGAGGACTCAGAGTTTTTAAAGAACCTTCACAATTTTTGCAAGATGAAGAATTTATTAAAGAATGGGAGCAAGCACATTTAAATCACTCATTCACACTTCTTTCCCTCACTCTAAAACGCAACGAAAAAGAATATGAAAAGGTAACTGTTGAATTATGTCGAGCTCGTACTGAATTAAGAACCAGATATACAGAGAATCAATACTCTACCTTCATGAAAAAAGTAGAAAAACGCCTAATACCCATCCAATCTGAACTGAAAGAAAGAAAAAAAGACAAATACATCCGCGACAAACAAGACTATGAGGGAAAAAAAAGTGTTCATTTGGAATAAAAACCTACAACAAAAAAGAAACCATAAAAGACGCACTCACCCACCCCAAAGAAAATCACGGGATTACTGGACAACAGAATCCGAATCTAGTAATTCGGATGAACAAATAGAAAGAAAAACCGCCACGAAGAAAAAAACAGGAATTTTTTCTAAAAAAACACAGCATTCTAATGATAATGCCTCTGCTGCAAACATCACTTCTTCAGAATTAACTGTCCCTTTAGAAGAAGAACCAGGAGAGGAGGACGAGGACGAAACCACAACTTCTCGAGCTGTCAGAAAACGCAAGCAGGTGAAATGGTTTCCTCAGAGCTAGAAACTTTTTCGGTAATTAATCTCACTAAAGAAAATTTTGATACTACCACTTTAAGCGTACTTACAAGAGGACTAAATTTTTGCATTTCTTCCGACTTTGACCCAATAGAGTTTGAAATTGATCTCTATAAAAACATAAGAAAGATGAACCTTTTCCGTTTTTTTAAGAAGGAGACGGAACCGACACCACTCGCTCCTAAAAAATCCACTCCGGCAGTTATTAAAGAAAAAATTGGAAAATTAGGATTCTTTGCCAAAAAAACACATCTAAATATGGATTGGGAAGGAGTAGCCCTGTTATTAAGTTTAACAGAAGAAACTGATAGCGCTCCGGACGAAGAACTTAAAAAATCGTTCTTTGGAGGGGGGGTGAAATCCAGCTTTAACCCGCCCATTCAATATGGCAGCAGTTTGGACATTTTTTCTAAACAAGTTCTAAAACAAATGAAAGCCTTAATATATCCTAAAGCCGTCCCTAATTTATCCACTGAAGAAATGACAGCACTGAAAAACTTACAAAAAAGAGAGGACCTGGTAATAAAAAAAGCCGATAAAGGGCAGAATGTCGTCATCATGACCAAGGAGTACTATCTACATGAAGCGAGTAGACAATTGCAGGATACTACTACCTATGTTCCCCTCAACTCTGATCCTACATCCAAAATCAGTAATAAAATAACGAATTTATTGAGAAAATACACAGAAAATGGCTTCCTGAAAAAACGGGATGCAGAAAAATTGCTACCCTCATTCCCCATAAATCCCAAATGGTACTTTCTTCCGAAAACTCATAAAAGTCTTGAAAGACCCCCTGGCAGGCCCATTGTGGCCGGTATAGGCGGAATCACAGAACCACTATCACAATACGTGGAATGGTTGCTACACCCTCTACTGGTGGATATTCCCTCATATGTAAAAGACACTGACCATCTTCTTTTGTCATTGGAGACACTAAACTGGCAGGAATCGTTTAAATTAACGTCAATAGACGTGGAAAGCTTATATACGAGAATCCCACAGGGAGCAGGCGTACTAGCTGTCCAAGAATTTTTAGAAAATGCCGGAAAAGAAAGTGTCTTTACATCCTTCGTTTGTGAAGCCCTGGAGCTCATTCTAAAAAATAATTGTTTTACTTTTCAAGGCCAATGGTATGCCCAATGTACAGGAACGGCCATGGGGACACCGGTAGCATGTTCTTTCGCTATTATTTTTCTCGCCATTTTCGAAAAAAAGTATATTCTCAATGATTCAAATCCATTCCTCTCGCATATAATTAAATTCTACAGATATGTGGATGATATTTTAATAATTTGGAATAGTACTCCCGAAATTTTTGACGAATTCATTGATTATATCGGTAATAATTCTATGAATATGAAATTTACAAAAAAATATAGTGAAACATCTCTGGAATTTTTAGACGTATCGTTAATTGTGGAGAATGGGAATTTTTTCACCAAAGGCTACCGTAAGCCGACAGCTTCCAGCAATCTACTGCACTACAATAGTTTTCACCCAACCCATACAAAGCAAGCCTTACCCTATAGCCAATTTTTAAGATTACGGAAAATTAATAAAAAGGAAGAAGATTTTCAAGTACAAGCGAAGGAACTATTCAATAGGTTCCTGAAAAGAGGTTACCCATCCTTCGAATTGGAAAAGGCCTTACATAAAGCAGAAGCAATTTCCAGATTGGACTTAGTTAAAAAAACTTATAAAAAGAAAAAGAAGAAACAAACTACATCTACTACCTCTGACTGTCCTCGCTTTGTATTTTCCTTTAAATATAATGTCTTAGCAGACACGATAAAACAAGTTATAAAAAATAACTGGTTTTTGATTGAAAACGATCCAGTGTTTAAAGACGCAGCTGTGAAAAAACCATTAATTTCATTTAGAAAAAGTAAAAGCATCAGCAACCTACTAGTACGTAGCACTTCACCTGCAGTGACAAAAGAAAAGGATTGGCTTACAGCCACCATCCCCCCTGGCAACCACAAGTGTGGTAACTGTCCTCACTGCAAATTCTTCATCCCTGGAAAATTCCACACATTAGGAGGAACTAATATCACAATAAAAGACTTTATATGCTGCCGTACCGATCACGTTGTATACGCGGTAATCTGTCCGTGTGAATGCTTTTATATTGGCTCAACAGTTAGACCTTTAAGGATCAGATTCCGTGAACATATCAGGTCTATATATACTGGACACGGATGTGCTCGTTTAATCGAACATATGAGGTCAGTTCACAAAGGAGCGGCAGACACCATGCGATTTTTCGGCATTGAAAGAGTTAAACAAAACTCACCTGGTATCGACCGGCATAAGACTTTACTCCGCAGTGAAGAGCGTTGGATTATGCGCACCAGAGCGCTAGAAGGAATGGGACTTAATGATCGACAAGACCTAAGTGTCTTTCTATAATTTTCCTTTTTTTCTTTCTTCTTTCTTCTTCTTCTTTCTCTCATTCCCTCTTGTCATTTCCTGTACTCTTTATTCTAATTTTGGCCTACTTTTCCAATGTTGTTGGACATTTTTTTACTAAATCAATTCCACTCCCCTTTCATTTTGCATCGACCCACGTCATCAGTTCTGGCTAGTGAAATTACTTCCCCTCCCTGCCAGCTGATGTAATCCAGTCAGAGGAAGCGCCGCCCGGCGCGAAACTAGTCCTGGCGTTCATCCCCCTCCATGTCCTCCACCTGACGGATCCTTCCCCAAGGACCTGAATAAACCTACATCTTCAAATACATACAGTGGGTGAGTGCGGTATCTTCATTTCTTCTTCCCTCACATATATAACTACTATAATACTGCTCCTATATACAAGAATGTAACTACTATAATACTTCTCCTATATACAAGAATATAACTACTATAATACTGCTCCCTATATACAAGAATATAACTACTATAATACTGCCTCTATATACAAGAATATAACTACTATAATACTGCCTCCTGTATACAAGAATATAACTACTATAATACTGCCTCTATATACAAGAATATAACTACTATAATACTGCCCCTATATACAAGAATATAACTACTATAATACTGCTCCTATATACAAGAATATAACTACTATAATACTGCTCCTATATTCAAGAATATAACTACTATAATATTGTCTCCTATATACAAGAATATAACTACTATAATACTGCTCCTATATACAAGAATATAACTACTATAATACAGCTCCTATATACAAGAATATAACTACTATAATACTGCCCCTATATACAAGAATATAACTACTATAATACTGCTCCCTATGTACAAGAATATAACTACTATAATACTGCCTCCTATGTACAGGAATATATACACTATGTCCCATAAGTAAGTACACCCCTCACATTTTTGTAACTATTTTCTTCTATCTTTCCATGTGACAACACTGAAGAAATGACCTCTGCTACAATGTAGAGTGCACAGCCTGAATAAGTGTTTAATGTTGGGTCCCCTCAAAGTAACATAAAACACGGCCATTAAAGGAGATGTCCGGTGTGGACTATTCCATCCTGCCCGGGCTTCAAAAAAAGAGAAAACAAACTTTCACTTACCTTCCTACATTCCCCCGGAGCTCTGCAACAGCTGATTGGTCGGCCGGGCTGTCTACTTCCTTTAGCCCGGACGTCACACAGCGCTCCAGCCTATCACCGGCTGAGGCGGGACATCGCTGCGGCCGGTGATAGTCTGAAGCGCCATGTGACATCCAGGGCTAAGGAAAGTAGTAAGCAGACAGCCCGGCCGACCAATCAGCTGTTGCGGAGCTCCGGGGGAATGTAGGAAGGTAAGTGAAAGTTTGTTTTCTCTTTTTGTTTTGCAGCCCGGGCAGGATGGAATAGGAAAAGTCCACACCGGACATCTCCTTCAATGTCTAAACCTTGGCACTAAAAGGGAGTACACCCCTAAGTGGGAGTGTCCAGATTGGGCTCAATTAGCCATTTTCCCTCCCCGGTGCCATGTGACTCATTAGTGTTACAAGGTCTCTAGTGCGAATGGGGAGCAGGTGTCTTAAAGGGGTACTCCATTGTTAAACATTTTTTATATATATCAACTGGTTCCAGAAAGTTAAACAGATTTGTAAATTACTTCTATAAACAATCTTAATCCTTCCAGTACTTATCAGCTTCTGTATGTTCCAGAGGAAGTTCTTTTCTTTTTGAATTTCCTTTCTGTCTGACCACAGAGCTCTCTGCTGACACCTCTGTCCGTGTCAGGAACTGTCCAGAGCAGGAGAGGTTTGTTATGTGGATTTGCTCCTACTCTGGACAGTTCCTAAAATGGACAGAGGTGTCAGCAGAGAGCACTGTGAGAAAATTCAAAAAGAAAAGAACTTCCTTTGGAACATAAAGCAGCTGATAAGTACTAGAAGGATTAAGATTTTTTAATAGAAGTAATTTACAAATCTGTTTAACTTTCTGGCACCCATTGATTTATATATGAAATTTTTTTTTTTTTTTTCCAGTGGAGTACCTTTAAATCTTGTGTTATTGATCTCACACTGTGTAATACTGGTCACTGGAAGTTCAATATGGCACCTCATGACAAAGTGTTATCTGAGGATCTATATAAAGATGGTGTAGGCTATAAGAAGATTGCCAACACTCTGAGGTTGAGCTGCAGCACTGTGGGCAAGAACATGCAGTGTTGTCACAGGACAGGCCTCACCATGGTCAACCAAAGAAGTTCAGGGCACAAGCTCAGCATCTTATCCAGAGGTTGTCTTTATAAAATAGACGAGAGTACTGCCAGCATTGCTGCAGAGGTTGAAGGGGTGGTGGTCAGTCTGTCAGTGCTCAAACCATACGCCGCACACTGCATCAAATTGGTCTGCATGGCTGTCATCCTAGAATGCGTGTGGTGACAACCAGGTGAGGAGTATAAAGACCAGTGTGTCCTGTCTACAGTCAGACATGATGTGGTGGAGTATCATGGTCTGGGCCTGTATGAGTCCTGCTGGGACTGGGGGGGGTTACAGATCATTGAAGTAACTATGAATACAACATGTACTGTCACATACTGAAGCAGAGCAGGATCCCCTCCCTTCATAGACTGGGCCGCAGGGCAGTATTCACACATAATGACCCCAAACACCTCCAAGATGACCACTGCCTGGATAAAGAAGGGTAAAGGTGAGGGACTGGCCAAGCATGTCTCCATACCTAAACCCTATTGGGGCATCTGTGGGGGATCCTCAATGGAAGGTGGGGAGCACAAGGTCTATAACATCCACCAGCTCCGAGATGTCATCATGGAGGAGGGAAGAGGAATCTGGGGACAACCTGTGAAGATCTGCTGAACTCCATGTCCAAGGGGCTGAAGGCAGCGCTGGGAAATAATGGGGGGCACACAAAATATTATAGCCACCTGCGTCCAATTTGGTTTCCACTTAGGGGTGCACTCCCTTTTGTTGCCAAAGTTTAGACATTAAACGGGCACTGTCAGATATAAAAGCTTTTTATATGTTGTACATCTTGGCAAAATAGTTTTTCTAATATACTTCTTTAAAAAAAAAAAAAAAAAAAAAAAAGTAAGATTTTAGTGAAAAATGCCTTTGAAAATCCCACCACTAGGGGGCTCCATACCTCCTGGGACACTGATGAGTCCCACAGCAGCATGAGCGTGTCCAAGGGTCATGGACAAGAGATGGCTGATTGACAAGCCTGCTGTAACAGAGTGTTACCAAACATATGCCTCCAGCTGTTGCTAAACTACAACTCCAAGCATGCCTGGACAGTTAAAGGATATTTGGGCATGCTGGGAGTTGTAGTTTTGCAAAAGCTGTTGGCACACAGCTGAAGGCAACAGTGCTGTAAAAAAAAAGTTATCCAAACACTGTATCTCCAACTATTCCAAAACTACAAGTCCCAGCATTGCAGAACTGGCTAAGGATGATACACATGAATGACATAGAAACAGAAAATGTATGCATAAAAAAAAAACCACTGTACTTTTAGCACCCTCCAATCAGAACACGGGAGCAAAGGCGCGGATTGGAGCGGACTCTCAAGTATTAGTGTTTGTGCTAATTTAGGAAGATGTTATACACTCACCGTATTGTCTTTGGTGGTAGAGTACAGGCAATCTCCAATAATCATTGTGTGTGTGTGTATACAGCATAAAACCAGAGAAAAAATGGTTACAGAGCAGGGCTGCCAGGCTCACTTCTGAGAGCAGTGAGTCAGCAGAGTGAGGAAAGGGGGAGGAGTCATCAAAGTGCTGGCAAGAGAAGGACAAGCACCCCTCCCTGTGAGAGGATGGAAAAGACATTGAGCAGCTGTAATATGCTATTTGTTAGTGAAATATGGCTGAAAGATACATAAAAATTACCTGTACGTGATCAGGACGAGGTACTGAATAACAAGTTTTTTTGGTTTTTTTTTACGCTTTAATGGCAGTGTGTTGAGTTATTTTGAGGGGACACAACATTTATACACTGTTATACAGTCCGTGCACTCACTACTTTACATTGTAGCAGAATATCATGTCTATTATACTGCCCCCTATGTATATGAATCAGTTTTAGTTACCACATGTATCATATTGTGTAAATAAATCTCTTTAGGATGCTTTCAGTTCGTCGAGGAGGAGGGGGGGGGGGGAGGGGTATAAATGACACCAGTGACAGTAAAGGAAAAATGCACCAAGTTTTTATTAGATATGAATCTTCTATTCAGTTTTACAATTTCTTTGCATTTAATTCTTTGGACAGAAAAATACAAAGTGGGGATGTGGGGGTGGGGTCTGCAGGGTCTCCCCTGAGTCTCCTATAAATTAATTACAGTTAACCTGAAAAGCATAGACTGTTTAATATAGTGCATAATCTGGAAGGTACAGTTGGGGGCGCTGTTGGGTACAGCTGCACCAGGGCCTTTGAAGCCTCCCATTCTTGCTGCAAGCCTTGTTTTATTGCTGTCATACAGTTGTGACGAGCAACCGGAGCGCACACGGGGACAACAGAACCCGCCGCTGCAGAGCATCTCGCTAAACCAGTGTTTCCCAACCAGGATGCCTCCAGCTGTTGCAAAACTACAACTCCCAGCATGCCCGGACAGCCTTCGGCTGTCCGGGCATGCTGGAAGTTGTAGTTTTGCAACAGCTGGAGGCACTCTGGTTGGGAAATACGGCGCTAAACTAAAGCAAAGGCATTCTCAAGCGTATTACCAACCGTGTAAACCTAAAAAAGGGAGATGTGTAAAGAGTAACGGGTCCTCACCCCTCTATCTACTCATGGTGAAATGTGGGGGGATCGGGAGCCCCTCTTGTGGAGTGGAACAATGCAGCATAGTCCTAATCTGATCAGCTTCCTATCTGTACCCTATGATCAGTATCGGTTACATTCGGAGTAGATGAGAAGGTGGGGGTGGGGGGGCAGGGCCGGGCGTCGGGACATCACAGGATGCTGCACTTTCCTCTCTCCACCCAGGGGTTGTTCTTCATCAGTTCGGGGTTCAGGAACGGGTCGTTGGGCACCCCTTCTTCTATCCACTTTAATATCCTAAAAGAGGGAGACACAAGGGACATAGTAAATCACATGGCATCATGATGACATCACCTACTAGATTTCTCCTGTTAGGTCCCTGACAGCTTCCCTCCCAGCTCTATCTGTATACTGCTGCCATCTCTATAGGAGAAGGATATATAGTGGTTATACACCTCCCCTCTAGCTCTATCTGTATACTGCTCCTATCTCTATAGCATCAGGATATATAGTAGTTATACACCTTCCCTCCAGCTCTATCTGTATACTGCTCCTATCTATAGAATCAGGATATATAGTAGTTATACACCTCCCCTCTCTCTATCTGTATACTGCTGCTATCTAAAGGATCAGGATATATAGTAGTTATACACCTCCCCTCTAGCTCTATCTGTATACTGCTGCTATCTCTATGGGATCAGGATATATAGTATATACATCTCCCCTCTAGCTCTATCTGTATACTGCTCCTATCTCTATAGAATCAGGACATATAGTAGTTATACACCTCCCCTCTCTCTATCTGTATACTGCTGCTATCTAAAGGATCAGGATATATAGTAGTTATACATCTCTCCTCCATCTCTATCTGTATACTGCTGCTGCTATCTCTATGGGATCAGGATATGTAGTAGTTATACACCTCCCCTCTAGCTCTCTGTATACTGCTGCTATCTCTATGGGATCAGGATATATAGTAGTTATACACCTCCCCTCCAGCTCTATCTGTATACTACTGCTGCTATCTCTATGGGATCAGGATATATAGTATATACCTCCCCTCCAGCTCTATCTGTATACTGCTGATATCTCTATGGGATCAGGATATATAGTAGTTATACACCTCCTCTCCAGCTCTATCTGTATACTGCTGCTATCTCTATGGGATCAGGATATATAGTAGTTATTCACCTCCCCTTCAGCTCTATATGTATACTACTGCTGCTAGCTCTATGGGATCAGGATATATAGTATATACCTCCCCTCCAGCTCTATCTGTATACTGCTGCTATCTCTATGGAATCAGGATATATAGTAATTATACACCTACCCTAAGGTTGTGTTCAGAAAAGAAAATGCAACATAACAACACATGGGGGAGATTCATCAAAGTCTGTGTAGAGGAAAAGTTGTCCAATTGCCTATGGCAACCAATCAGATCGCTTCTTTCATTTTTGAAAAGGTCGCTGGTAAAAAAAAGAAGCGATCTGATTGGTTGCTATAGCTAACTGGTCAACTTTTCCTCAGCACGGGTCTTGATGAATCTTCCCCACTGTGAATTGACCTCAACCTCCATATGAGTCTAATTAGTTTTTCCTTGTTAAACGCTAACAGCAGCAGCCTGATTAAAGACCAGGTGCAGTGATCACACACCACACCCTCAGTCACAACACTAAATGAGAGGACTACACAACTTCCTGGTGTCAGAAGCTGCTGAGACAACACCGTAGTAACAATGATAGGACTACACAAGTTCCTGTCCCGAAAAGAGGAAGGAGCCAGGGAACTGCTGTAGAGAACAACACACTGACAATGAGAGGGCTACACAACTTCCTGTCAGGAGACAGGAAAAAGTCAGGTAGCTGCAAAAACAAAAACAAAAAACACTGACAATGAAAGGACTACATAACTTCCTGTACAAGTTGTAATAACGTTATATTAGTAACTTACATATACTTGGGTGATTTTAACCTCTTCAGGACATAGGGCGTATGGATACGCCTTGCATCCCGAGTCCTTAAGGACCGAGGGCGTATCCATACGCCCGTGGGAATTCCGGCCCCCACCGCTAGCCGGTTGGGGACCAGAGCCGGATGCCTGCTGAAATCGTTCAGCAGGCATCCCGGCATATCGCCCAGGGGGGTCATTATGCCCCCCCATGTCGGCGATCGCCGCAGATCGCTGGACAATTCAGTCCAGCGATCTGCGGCGATTCCGGGTCAATCGGGTCTCTGACGGCCCCGAACAGCCAGAGGCAGCAGGGGTGAGGTGGCACTGGTGCCACCTCACGATCGCCCTGATTCGTCGGCCGGATTACCGGCCGACCAATCAGGGCGCCTGCTGCGGGTGTCACTCCCGCACCCGCTCCGCCCCTCTTCTGGAGGACGTGAGCGGGTGCGGGACGTGCACCCCGGGTGCTGGGGACCCCGATCCCCGGCGCCCCTGTTGGGATCGGGGCCCCAGGAGCAGCTGCGGCGGCGGCGGGACTGACCTGCAGCGGGAGGTGAGTGACAGCCTCCTGCTGTTGCTTAGCAACAGCTCCCAGCATGCAAAAAGGGCATGCTGGGAGCTGTAGTTATGCAACAGCAGGAGGCAGACCACCACAACTCCAGCATTCCCTTATGGGCATGCTGGGACTTATGGTTTTGCAACAGCTGGAGGCACATTCTTTCTATGGAAAAGTGTACCTTCAGCTGTTGTATAACTACAACTCCCAGCTTGCACAAACAGCTAAAGTGCATGCTGGGAGTTGTAGTGGTGCATCTGCTGGTTGCATAACTACAACTCCCAGCATGCCCGTTGGCTGTCGGTGACTGCTGAGAGTTGTAGTTTTGCAACAGCTGAAGGCACACTGGTTGTGAAACTCAGAGTTTTTTTTTACCTAACTCAGTGTTTCACGACCGGTGTGCCTCCAGCTGTTGCAAACTACAACTCTCAGCAGTCACCGTACACCATGCACCGTACATTCTGGGAGTTGTAGTTTTGCAACAGCTGGAGGCACACTGGTTGTGAAACACTGAGTTAGGTCACAAACTCAGTGAAACATAACCAGTGTGCCTACAGTTGTTGCAAAACTGCAACTCTCAGCAGTCACCGACAGCCAACGGGCATGCTGGGAGTTGTAGTTATGCAACAGCTGGATGTCCCCCCCAATGTGAACGTACAGGGTACACTCACATGGGCGGAGGATTACAGTAAGTATCTGGCTGCAAATTTGAGCTGCCGCAAACTTTCTGCTGCAGCTCAAATTGCCAGCGAGAAACTACTGTGAACCCCCGCCCGTGTGACTGTACCCTAAAAACACTACACTACCACAAAAAATAAAATAAAAAGTAAAAAACACTACATATACACATACCCCTACACAGCCCCCCTCCCCTCCCCAATAAAAATGAAAAACATCTGGTACGCCACTGTTTCCAGAACGGAGCCTCCAGCTGTTGCAAAACAACTCCCAGTATTGTCGGACAGCCGTTGACTGTCCAGGCATGCTGGGAGTTTTGCAACAGCTGGAGGCACCCTGTTTGGGAATCACTGGCGTAGAATACCCCTATGTCCACCCCTATGCAATCCCTAATTTAGGCCTCAAATGCGCATGGCGCTCTCTCACTTTGGAGCCCTGTCGTATTTCAAGGCAACAGTTAAGGGTCACATATGGGGTATCGTCGTACTCTGGAGAAATTGTGTTACAAATTTTGGGGGGTATTTTCTGCTTTTACCCTTTTTAAAAATGTAAAATTTTTGGGAAAACAAGCATTTTATGTAAAAAAATATATTTTTTTTTACATATGCAAAAGTCGTGAAACACCTGTGGGGTATAAAGGTTCACTTAACCCCTTGTTACGTTCCCCGAGGGGTCTAGTTTCCAAAATGGTATGCCATGTGGGGTTTTTTTTGCTGTCCTGGCACCATAGGGGCTTCCTAAATGCGGCATGCCCCCAGAGAAAAATTTGCGTTCAAAAAGCCAAATGTGACTCCTTCTCTTCCGAGACCTGTAGTGCGTCAGCAGAGCACTTTTCACCCCCATATGGGGTGTTTTCTGAATCGGGAGAAATTGGGCTTCAAATTTTTAGGGGTATTTTCTGCTATTACCCTTTTTAAAAATAAAATTTTTTGGGGAAAACAAGCATTTTAGGTAAAAATTTTTTTTTTTTTATTTACATTTGCAAAAGTCGTGAAACACCTCTGGGGTATTAAGGTTCACTTTATCCCATGTTACATTCCTCGAGGGGTCTAGTTTCCAAAATGGTATGCCATGTGTTTTATTTTTTTGCTGTTCTGGCACCATAAGGGCTTCCTAAAGGTAACATGCCCCCCAAAAACCATTTCAGAAAAACGTACTCTCCAAAATCCCCTTGTCGCTCCTTCCCTTCTGAGCCCTCTACTGCGCCCGCTGAACACTTTACATAGACATATGAGGTATGTGCTTACTCGAGAGAAATTGGGCTACAAACACAAGTAAAAATTTTGTCCTTTTACCCCTTGTAAAAATTCAAAAATTGGGTCTACAAGAACATGTGAGTGTAAAAAATGAAGATTGTGAATTTTCTCCTTCACTTTGCTGCTATTCGTGTGAAACACCTAAAGGGTTAAAACGCTGACTGAATGTCATTTTGAATACTTTGGGGGGTGTAGTTTTTATAATGGGGTCATTTGTGGGGTATTTCTAATATGAAGACCCTTCAAATCCACTTCAAACGTGAACTGGTCCCTGAAAAATACTGAGTTTGAAAATTTTGTGAAAAATCGGAAAATTGCTGCTGACCGTTGAAGCCCTCTGGTGTCTTCCAAAAGTAAAAACTCATCAATTTTATGATGCAAACATAAAGTAGACAAATTGTATATGTGAACCAAAAAAAAAATGTATTCGTAATATCCATTTTCCTTACAAGCAGAAAGCTTCAAAGTTAGAAAAATGCTAAATTTTCAAATTTTTCATCAAATTTACGGATTTTTCACCAAGAAAGGATGCAAGTATCGACAAAAATTTACCACTATGTTAAAGTAGAATATGTCACGAAAAAACAATCTCGGAATCAGAATGATAACTAAAAGCATTCCAGAGTTATTAATGTTTAAAGTGACAGTGGTCAGATGTGCAAAAAACGCTCCGGTCCTTAAGGCCAAAATGGGCTCCGTCCTGAAGGGGTTAAATACAAATTTCTGATACCAGAATACCCCTTTATCATGTGGGGAAGGTAAATGAAACAATCGGGGGTCCTATCCTATGGTAAAGGGATGAATTCTGGTTGGGAAACCCTGATCTAGAACCTTCCCCTGGGTTCCTTATACTGCTCCTCGGTGCCCATCCTCCTCCCCGCTATACTCACTCAGGTATGGACTTGGAAGACATCTCTCTCTTGTAGGCCAGCTGGTACTTCAGACTCTCCACCTCCTTCTTCATCTGGGGAACGTCCATCTCATCCATGGCTGCCGATTTATGGTGGAAGACCCCACAAAGGACAATGTGCTGTGGGGGAAGCAGAGAACATGCGGATCACTCCCAGCCCAGCCATGGCTGTATGACAGTGGTCTCAAAGTGTGGCCCTCCAGATGTTGCAAAACTTCAACTCCCAGCATGCCCGGACAGCCGTTGTCCGGGCATGCTGGGAGTTGAAGTTTTGCAAAAGGGAAGCCTTGATTTACCTTTCCTGATCAGTGTGGATCCTCTGGAGAAGGCAGACAGGTGTTTGGCTGTCCGGGCATGCTGGGATTGGAAGTTTTGCAAAAGGGAAGCCTTGATTTACCTTTTTTTATTATCAGTGTTGATCCTCTGGAGAAAGCAGACAGGTGTTTGGCTGTCGAGGCATGCTGGGAGTTGAAGTTTTGCAAAAGGGAAGCCTTGATTTACCTTTCATGATTAGTGTGGATCCTCTGGAGAAGGCAGTCAGGTGTTTGGCTGTCCGGGCATGCTGGGAGTTGAAGTTTTGCAAAAGGGAAGCCTTGATTTACCTTTTTTTATGATCAGTGTTGATCCTCTGGAGAAGGCAGACAGGTGTTTGGCTGTCCGGGCATGCTGGGATTGGAAGTTTTGCAAAAGGGAAGCCTTGATTTACCTTTTTTATGATCAGTGTTGATCCTCTGGAGAAGGCAGACAGGTGTTTGGCTGTCGAGGCATGCTGGGATTGGAAGTTTTGCAAAAGGGAAGCCTTGATTTACCTTTCATTATCAGTCTGGATCCTCTGGAGAAGGCAGACAGGTGTTTGGCTGTCGAGGCATGCTGGGATTGGAAGTTTTGCAAAAGGGAAGCCTTGATTTACCTTTCATGATCAGTGTGGATCCTCTGGAGAAGGCAGACAGGTATTTGGCTGTCCGGGCATGCTGGGAGTTGAAGTTTTGCAACATCTGGAGGGCCACACTTTGAGACCTCTGCTCTATAAGGACCCTTCATCTAGTCTAGCGCCCTCTATCTTTCCCCCCGTATATATTAATAGATCAGCAGTGTAATCTCTTACCTGCTGCCGGACACCAGGTTTTTGATGGCGCTGATCTTAGTGGAGCCTCTTATCTCCGTCTGTTCTGCTTTGCATGTACGTCCGAGCACAAGTCAGATGATGCGGAGACTCGATTTGACTGCGATTTGAATTTTCCAAAGGATGGAGGACGAGGAGACGGAGAAGGTCTTATAAAGTAGGAGCGGAGGGCGGCCCTACTTGGCATGTAGGTCAGGTGTCTCACTATGGCCCGTACGAGAGCCTGGGGGGGAAACGGAAAGTAGGACAAAGTTAGGATGACTTGTCTTCTACACAGTCTACGTGATAACAGAATACTGTTCTATGGTACTACAACCCCCAACATGACCCGATCATGGGATATGACCATAATACGGTCCTATCATAGGCTATACGTTCATCACTACAACCCCCAACATGACCCGACCTCAAGATATGACCATAATACTGTCCTATGTTAGGTTATACGTTCATCACTACAACCCCCATCATGACCCGACCAAGGGATATGACCATAATACTGTCCTATCATAGGCTATACGTTCATCACTACAACCCCCAACATGACCCGACCAAGGGATATGACCATAATACTGTCCTATGTTAGGCTATATGTTCATAACTACAACCCCCAACATGACCCGACCTTGGGATGTGACCATAATACTGTCCTATGTTAGGCTATATGTTCATCACTACAACCCCCAACATGACCCGACCAAGGGATATGACCATAATACTGTCCTATGACAATCTATACATAGGATACTACAACCCTCAACATGATATGTCCAGATTACAGTTCTATGATACTACAACCCCCAACAGGATATATCCATAATACTGTTCTATAATCCTCTATATGTAGAGTACTACAACCCCCAACATGACCCGACCACAGGATATAACCATAATACTGTTCTACTATGATACTACAACCCCCAACAGGACCTTACCACAGGATATATCCATAATACTGTTCTATGATCCTCTATACATAGAGTACTACAACTCCCAACATGACCCGATCATGGGCTATGGCCATAATTCTGTTCTATGATTATTTTAATATAGAATGTGGAATATAATACAATTCTATATACAATATTGTGCAATATTAAGTGCACTACAACCCCCAACATGATATGGCAGTATACAAATAATAATAGTACATAAAGTACTACAACCCCCAACATGACCCAACCACTGAATATGACTATAATACAATTCTATTATATATATATATATATATATATATATATATATATATTAGATAGATAGAGAGAGAGAGAGAGAACTACAACCCCCAACATAATATGACCATAATACAGTTCTATTGTAATCTATACATAAAGCACTACAACCCCCAACATAGCTGATAACTGGACATGGCCATTTTACAAATGTATTATTATTCTCTACACATAGAACACTACAACCCCCAACATGACTATAATGCAAAACTACAACTCCCAGCATGCCCGGACAGCCAAAGGGTGTCCGGGCATGCTGGGAGTTGTAGTTTTGCAACAGCTGGAGGTACACTGGTTGGGAAACACTGCTATAGATAAATACAGTGTCCTACATCTAGAGAATAATAAATAGATGTGTATTATGGTCATGTTGGGGGTTGTAGTGTTCTGTATATATATACTAGCTGAATACCCGGCGTTGCCCGGTTTTTCCTTCCTAATCCTTGTTGTGGAGGAAAATAAACAAAGGAAAAAGCTTTTGACTTCATATCCCGACCTCATATATTGTCATATCCCATCCCCATATCACAACCTCCTATCCCGACCTCCTATCCCGTCCTCCTATCCCGTCCTCCTATCTCGACCTCTTATCCTGTCCTCCTATCCTGTCCTCATATCTTGACCTCCTATCCCGGTCCTCCTTTGCCGGTCCTCCTATCGCGTCCTCCTATCCCGACCTCCCATCCCGTCCTCCTATCCCGACCTCCCATCCCGTCCTCCTATCCCGGTCCTCCTATCCCGTCTTCCTATCCCGGTCCTCCTATCCCGACCTCCTATCCTGACCTGTAATATCTGTACCAGGTATTGAAATATCTCCAGCCGTACGGAAGTTATGTGGGAACATACATTTCCCATTGATTTGCATGGGACTTTAAACAAAAACCCCGACCCTCACAAATGGGGGTAGTTAAGGGTTAAATTAAATATCCTATATTTTAAGTGGACATATAAGTAATATGTGACCAAGTATTATGGAAATATCTCCAGCCGTTTGGAATTTATGCAGTAACATATATTTCCCATAGACTTGTATAGGACTTTAAACATAAGCCCCGCCCCTGGCAAATGGGGGTGAGTAAGGGTTAAATCACCTATCCTATGTTTGTTGTTGACATATAAGTAACATGTGGCCAAGTTTCATGGTAATATCTTTAGCCGTTTGGACGTAATGCTGGAACATACACACATATATACACACATATACACATATACATACACACACATACACATATACATACACACATACACACATATATACACACATATACACATATATACACACATACATACATACACACATACATATATACATACACACATACATATACACATATACATACATATATACACACACATACATACACACACATATATATATACATACACACACACACATACATACATACACATACATATATACATACACACATACATACATACACATACATATATACATACATATATACATACATACATACACACACATACATACACATACATATATACATACATACATACACACACATACATATATACATACACACACACATACATACACACACACACACATATACATACACACATATATACACACACACATACATATACACACACACATATACATACATACACACACACTTACATATATACATACACACATATATACACACACACATATACATACATACACACACACACACATACATACACACGTTAAGTTTAATATATATAGATATAATAGATAAGTATTCTGGTCATGTTGGGGGTTGTAGTGTTCTCTGTATAGAATATAATAGATATGTATTATGGTCATGTTGGGGGTTGTAGTGTTCTGTGTATAGAATATAATAGATATGTACTATGGTCATGCTGGGGGTTGTAGTGTTCTGCTCTGTACTTTACATTACACTGCTTGTGATGATGGGGGTTGTAGTCTCTGGTGTAACCCTCCTATCCGCATCCATTCCCCCGGTGTGTGCGGTATAAACACTGGTGTGACGGTCTGTTTGCTGCACACACAGCTGGAGCAGACGGAGACTGAGGGTTATTGTCCCTGTATTGTCACAGACAGATCAGGATCATGTGGGGGGGGGGGGGGTCCTGAGGGATGATTCCAGTACATTGCCGAGAATATACTGGGCCCAGTTATCCACTGAGATACAATGTGTTCAGAAAGTCTTCAGACCCGGTCACTTTTTTTTTTTTTGCTCCTTGTGCTAAAATAAAATAAAATATGGAGTTTCCCCATAATCCTGCACCTAATCCCCATAATGACAAAGGGGGAGATTTATCAAAACCTGTGCAGAGGAAGAGTGGTGCAGTTGCCCATAGCAACCAATCAGATTGCTTCTTTCATTTTCCACAGGCCTCTAAAGAGGCCTGTGGAAAATGAAAGAAGCAATCTGATTGGTTGCTATGGGCAACTGCACCACTCTTCCTCAGCGCGGGTTTTGATAAATCTCCCCCAAAGTGATCACCGAATGTTAGAAATCTTTACTAATTTATTGAAAATGAAAACCTAAAATCTTGCAGTGACATAAGTATTCATACCCTTTACTATAACATGTGACATAAGTATTCATACCCTTTACTATAACATGTGACATAAGTATTCATACCCTTTACTATAACATGTGACATAAGTATTCATACCCTTTACTATAACATGTGACATAAGTATTCATACCCTTTACTATAACATGTGGCATAAGTATTCATACCCTTTACTATAACATGTGACATAAGTATTCATACCCTTTACTATAACATGTGACATAAGTATTCATACCCTTTACTATAACATGTGACATAAGTATTCATACCCTTTACTATAACATGTGACATAAGTATTCAGACCCTTTACTCAGGACTCAGGTGAAGCCCCTTTGGCAGTGATTCCGGCCTCCAATGTTCTTTGGGATGAGGGCACAAGGTTTACTCACCTGGATTTGGGGATTTTCTGCCGTTCTTCTCTGCAGATCCTCTCAACTCTGTCAGGTTGGACGGGGACGGTCGGTGAAGCCATTTTCAGGTCTCTCCAGAGATGTTCCATTGGGTTCGGGCTCTGGCTGGGCCACTAAAGGACATTCACAGAGTTGTCCCTGAGCCGCTCCCGTGTTGTCTCGTTGAAAGGTGAAACTTCCCCCCAGTCTGAGGTCCAGAGCTCTGGATCAGGTTTTCATTAAGAATATATTTGTACTTTGCTCCATTCAGCTTTCCCTCAACCCTGACCAGTCTCCCTGTCCCCACACCATGATGCTGCCTCCACCATGATCACTGTAGGGATGGTATTGGGCAGGTGATGGGCAGTGCCTGGTTTCCCCCAGACATGATGCTGCCCCCACCATGATCACTGTAGGGATGGTATTGGGCAGGTGATGGGCAGCGCCTGGTTTTCCCCAGACATGATGCTGCCCCCACCATGATCACTGTAGGGATGGTATTGGGCAGGTGATGGGCAGTACCTGGTTTCCTCCAGACATGATGCTGCCCCCACCATACTTCACTGTAGGGATGGTATTGGGCAGGTGATGGGCAGTGCCTGGTTTCCCCCAGACATGATGCTGCCCCCACCATGATCACTGTAGGGATGGTATTGGGCAGGTGATGGGCAGTACCTGGTTTCCCCAGACATGATGCTGCCCCCACCATGATCACTGTAGGGATGGTATTGGGCAGGTGATGGGCAGAACCTGGTTTCCCCCCAGACATGATGCTGCTCCCACCATGATCACTGTAGGGATGGTATTGGGCAGGTGATGGGCAGGGCCTGGTTTCCCCCCAGACATGATGCTGCCCCCACCATGATCACTGTAGAGATGGTATTGGGCAGGTGATGGGCAGTACCTGGTCTCCTCCAGACATGATGCTGCCCCCACCATGATCACTGTAGGGATGGTATTGGGCAGGTGATGGGCAGTACCTGGTATCCTCCAGACATGATGCTGCCCCCACCATGATCACTGTAGGGATGGTATTGGGCAGGTGATGGGCAGTGCCTGGTTTCCTCCAGACATGATGCTGCCCCCACCATGATCACTGTAGAGATGGTATTGGGCAGGTGATGGGCAGTACCTGGTTTCCTCCAGACATGATACTGCCCCCACCATGATCACTGTAGGGATGGTATTGGGCAGGTGATGGGCAGTGCCTGGTTTCCTCCAGACATGATGCTGCCCCCACCATGATCACTGTAGGGATGGTATTGGGAAGGTGATGGGCAGTGACTGGTTTCCCCCAAACATGATGCTGCCCCCCACCATGATCACTGTAGGGATGGTATTGGGCAGGTGATGGGCAGTGCCTGGTTTCCCCCAGACATGATGCTGCCCCCATGATCACTGTAGGGATGGTATTGGGCAGGTGATGAGCAGTGCCTGGTTTCCTCCAGACATGATGCTGCCCTCACCATACTTCACTGTAGGGATGGTATTGGGCAGGTGATGGGCAGTGCCTGGTTACCTCTAGACATGATGCTGCCCCCACCATGATCACTGTAGGGATGGTATTGGGCAGGTGATGGGCAGTGCCTGGTTTCCCCCCAGACATGATGCTGCCCCCACCATGATCACTGTAGGGATGGTATTGGGAAGGTGATGGGCAGTGACTGGTTTCCCCCAAACATGATGCTGCCCCCACCATGATCACTGTAGGGATGGTATTGGGAAGGTGATGGGCAGTGCATGGTTTCCCCCCAGACATGATGCTGCCCCCACCATGATCACTGTAGGGATGGTATTGGGCAGGTGATGGGCAGTGCCTGGTTTCCTTTAGACGTGATGCTGCCCCCACCATGATCACTGTAGGGATGGTATTGGGCAGGTGATGGGCAGTGCCCGGTTTCCCCCAGACATGATGCGGCTCCCACCATGATCACTGTAGGGATGGTATTGGGAAGGTGATGGGCAGTGACTGGTTTCCCCCAAACATGATGCTTCCCCCACCATGATCACTGTAGGGATGGTATTGGGCAGGTGATGGGCAGTGCCTGGTTTCCTCCAGACATGATGCTGCCCCCACCATGATCACTGTAGAGATGGTATTGGGCAGGTGATGGGTAGTGCCTGGTTTCCTCCAGACATGATGCTGCCCCCACCATGATCACTGTAGGGATGGTATTGGGCAGGTGATGGGCAGTGCCTGGTTTCCTCCAGACATGATGCTGCCCCCACCACCAGAGATGAGAATCGTGTTCAATTCCCCGAATTGCAAGAAAAAGTGCAAACATGTCACACTTAAATAATGTGTGCAAGTCCTTCTCCAGATAGATTATAGGCCATTTATGCTGCACTGGGAATTCTGGGGAGGATATTCAATTTATGTTGAGGGGCAATAACCCCAATGTCTGCAGATTCCTTTCTTCTGAAGCGACCTCTGGCTTGGTATACATTCCCAGTCAGCTTCCAAGACTCCTAATAGGAATGGAACACTGGTGTAACGGCTGCTTTGCATATCCAATCTTTCCAGAATTCCCAGTGGAGCATAGATGTCCTGTAAGTCTTCTGACGTCTTTATGACTGTTCTCCTGAAGGACGATCATTACGCTTTGATTTCCTCCAGACACAATGCTTGGAGTCCAGACTGAGAAGGTCCCTTTTGGTTTCATCAGATCAGAGTCATTTAGGCCCTTTTTTCTTTTTTGCAATCTCCAGGCGGCTTCCATGTGTTGTTCCAGAGGAGGCTTCTTTCTGAGCACTCTTCCTTAGGGCCCATATTGTGGAGGCCTCAGTGATGGTTCTGGACGTTCTGGAAGCTTCTCCCATCTGCACACAGGATCTTTGGAGCTCGGCCGGAGAGACCATTAGGTTGACAGAGGATTGTGCACACTGCAAACAACTGTAGCAAACCCTCAGCTGTGATGGGTATTACTTCTGTCCACAAGTTAGGTGCGGCTCCTGACATGAACACTACCATACACCGACAGCAACATATTAGGAAAATGTCAACAAATGTGTTCTGTATACAGCTCCTCTATACTCCTGTGTGTCTCCATGGTTACAGAATACATACAGGCACTGTGTAGGCTGCTCCTGTAGTCCTGCCTGACTGCTAGAAATCACACAGGATTGTAGGATCAGAAGACACATAGTTCTGTATAGGGAGGGGGCACAGGCCTGGTGCAAGGATTTTTGCCCCCTAGGTGAAAGTTCATTTTGCCGCCCACACTGTAACAAACCCTCCTCCTCCTCATGTAATCTCCTTACTACTGGGGTGACACACTGTAACAAACCCTCCTCCTCATGTAATCTCCTTACTACTGGGGTGACACACTGTAACAAACCCCCTCCTCATGTAATCTCCTTACTACTGGGGTGACACACTGTAACAAACCCACTCCTCATGTAATCTCCTTACTACTGGGGTGACACACTGTAACAAACCTCCTCCTCATGTAATCTACTTACTACTGGGGTGACACACTGTAACAAACCTCCTCCTCATGTATTCTCCTTACTACTGGGGTGACACACTGTAACAAACCTCCTCCTCATGTAATCTACTTACTACTGGGGTGACACACTGTAACAAACCTCCTCCTCATGTATTCTCCTTACTACTGGGGTGACACACTGTAACAAACCTCCTCCTTATGTAATCTTCTTACTACTGGGGTGACACACTGTAACAAACCTCCTCCTTATGTAATCTCCTTACTACTGGGGTGACCACACTGTAACAAACCCACTCCTCATGTAATCTCCTTAATACTGAGGTGACACACTGTAAACAAACCTCCTCCTTATGTAATCTTCTTACTACTGGGGTGACACACTGTAACAAACCTCCTCCTTATGTAATCTCCTTACTACTGGGGTGACACACTGTAACAAACCCACTCCTCATGTAATCTCCTTAATACTGAGGTGACACACTGTAACAAACCTCCTCCTCATGTAATCTTCTTACTACTGGGGTGACACACTGTAACAAACGTGGCGGCGTGTCAGGGTTTTTCTGGACGGCGGATGCATCAGATGTTGGCTAACTATACTGCAGCGGGCAGAGCGGTGCCCCCATCAAGAGTATGTTCTAGACATCTGCCTATTTTGCCGGCCCTGGGGGAGGGCACGGGTCATTTCCCCCCTTCACACTTTTACAGATAAGGAGGTATATACTTTTTACAGATTATTGCCTGTTTTTGTGCCCCCTCCTCACTTCTCTGTTGTGGACAATGCATGCGACCGCCACTGGATGGCGCTTAGGAACTCCCGTCATTCTGTGCGGAGGAGCAGTTGCCCATAGCAACCAGATTGCTTCTTATTGGTTGCTAGGGGCCAGTGCTCTTCTTCTCAGGTTTTGATAGATCTCCTCCCTACGTCTATGCGGGGGATTTGGGGCGGTGTATCAGGATAGATATAATAACATGGAGGTTGGCAGGTGGTGGGCCCCGTCTCCCATCATGGCAGTGGTCTAGACAGATGGTCCTCAGCGCCCAAAGAGAAATCCATAATCTACATCTGGTGCGTGAATTAGGGCCGGGAGGTGAGGACCCCTTTGTTGTCGGGAATGATATATGGGTCGGGCCCGGTCCCTGCTGCGGAGATGGGACATATGGGACGTGGGGAGTGTCTGGTCACATGACTCCGGCCTCTCCTGGTTATTGACCACATCCAGCCGCTAATGCATCACATTAACCCCATGCAAATCCTACTGAAAGCCTCCATCTGTTTACTGCACCCCCCCCCCCCCCTCCCCCTATATGTATTTGTATACTGGATGGAGGCGACATCCGCACGCGTTCTTATAGACACGGGGCAGGTGCCATTAACCACGTCACTGCCATAGACCAGTGTGTCCCAATCAGAGTGCCTCCAGCTGTTGCAAAACAACTCCCAGCATGCCCGGACAGCCTACGACTGTCCTGGCATGCTGGCAGTGCCTCCAGCTGTTGCAAAACTACAACTCCCAGCATGCCCGGACAGCCTACGACCTGTCCTGGCATGCAGGCAGTGCTTCCAGCTGTTGCAAAACTACAACTCCCAGCATGCCCGGACAGCCTACGACTGTCCTGGCATGCAGGCAGTGCCTCCAGCTGTTGCAAAACTACAACTCCCAGCATGGGATGGCATGCCGGGAGGTGTAGTTTTGCAACAGCTGGAGGCACCCCTGCCTGGGAAACACTGGACTAAGAGGATAAGTGGGGTCTTTGGTTTTGACTCTCAGTTCTATGGGTGACATGATGGGCATCTGTAATATACCAACTGATACCAAGGCTGTTTGGGCAAGCTGGGAGTTGTAGTTTTGCAACAGCTGGAGGCACGCTGGTTGAGAAACACTGGAATAAAAGGTTAAGTGGGGTCCTTGGTAATAACTCACAGATGCCCATCATGTCACCCACAGAACTAAGAGTCATAACCAAGGACCCCACTTAACTTGTTAGTCCAGTGTTTCTCAACCAGCGTGCCTCCAGCTGTTGCAAAACTACAACTCCCAGCATGCCCAAACAGCCTTGGTATCAATTGGTATCTTGCAGATGCCCATCATGTCACCCATAGAACTGAAAGATTCCAACTGATACCAAAGTTGTCCGGGCATGCTGGGGGTTGTAGTTTTGCAACAGCTGGAGGCACCCCTGGTTGGAAAACACTGGCATGGATTATAGGCACATATGTCCGGCAATCCATAGCCACCCGGATCCGATGCTCCATAGGCAGAAACCGGAAGTGCTGCCGGACTACAACTCCCAGGAGTTTTTGCAACAGCTGGAGGCACACTGCACAATGTGAACAGTACAGTCAGGTCTAAAGCCAGCGCCTGGCACAGTATCCTGGCATCTGGTGATTTCAACTTGAGGTGTATCCAGAGAATACAAACCATGTGATCATTTCACCCACCCCCCCCCCCCCCCCCCCAAAAAAAAAATCCTAGGAATAAAAAATAAAAAATAAAAAAAATACTGCACTGCATCACAGTCAGAGGGACTTCAGCCGGAGATTTATTATCGGACACAGGATAGAGACGCCAAGGACAGATCCAACCCGCGCCAAAAAGATAATGCCACAGATGTAGTAGAGCCGAACCGGAACTCATTTGTACAAAAGGCAATGAAGTACCGTAGGTTTGCCTGCAGTCCTATGCAAAAAAAAGAAATCTCCCATCTGATGCAGATGTGTATGCAAATAGTAAGGAACGGAGAGAAAGAGATGAATTGTGTGATAAATAAATAATTTAAAATATAAACATATAAAATAAATAAATAAAAATATAAACAAACAAATAAAAGAAATAAATAAGTAATAAAAATATAAACAAATAATTAAAAAATTTAAATATAAATAAATAATTTAAACTCCCTATAGGGCCCGTTCTGTAGATATATACAAGGTGCTCAATTTTCTGGCAGAAAGAACCTACAAACTCCTGTATACTTAGATTAGGGTTTCCCAACCAGGGTGCCTCCAGCTGTTGCAAAACTACAACTCCCAGCATGCTGAGAGTTGTAGTTTTGCAACAGCTGGAGGTGCACTGGTTTAAAAAAAAAAAAAAAATACTGACTTCCCAACCAGCTTAACTTTTACATAGGACTGCAGGTGACAGCGAGTCTTCTTGGTATCGGAGAGCCTAAAATGCCAAGCTAAGTGCAGCAATATCTTGATGTGCTTTTTTTACATAGGACTGCAGGTGACGGTATCCGAGAGCGTAAAATGACATACTAAGTGCAGCAATATCTTGATGTGCTTTTACATAGGACTGCAGGTGATGGTATCGGAGAGCGTAAGATGACAAACTCAGCACAGCTAAATCCTGTTGTGCTTTTACATAGGACTGCAGGTGACAGCGAGTCGTCTTGGTACCGGAGAGTGTAAGATGACAACCTGTAATATCCTGGTTTACTTTTACATAGGACTGAAGGTGACAGCGAGTCCTCATGTTACTGAAGAGTGGAACATGGCAAACTCTGTGCACTTTTACATAGGACTGCAGATAAGGAATCATCTTGGTACTGGAGAATGTAAAATGAAAAACTCAGCATGGTGATCTCCTGGTGAGCTTTTACATAGGACTGCAGGTGATTGTCTTTGTTACCGTACCAACTCACTAACAACTTGCTGTCTCCTGCAGTCCTATGTAGATATCACCAAGTCGTCGCGGTATCGGAGAGCTTGAAATGTCAAACTCAATGCGGGGATATCTTCCAGTGCTTTTACATAGGACTGCAGGTGACAGTGAGTCGTCATGTTACCTGAGAGCTTAAAATCACAAACTCAGCACGGCGATATCCTGTTGTGCTTTTACATAGGACTGCAGGTGACCAAGTCGTCTTGGTACGATATAACATAAAATGCCAAAGTCAGCGCAGCGATATCCTGGTGGGCTTTTGCATGGGGCTGCAGGTGATAGGGAGTTGTCCTGTTACTGGAGAGTGTAAAATGATAAACTCAGCGCGGCAATAGCATGGCACGCTTTTACATAGGACTGCAGGTGACAGAGTTGTTTGGTACCATAGAGCGTAAAATGGCAATCTCAGCCTGGGATATCCTGGTGGGCTTTTACATGGGGCTGCAGGTGATAGCAAGTTGTCAGGTTACTGGAAAGCATAAAATGACAAACTCAGTGCAGCAATATCCTGGCATGCTTTTACATGGGACTGCAGGTGATAAGGAGTCCTCAGAGTACTGGAGAACGTAAAAATGACGAACTCAGCTGGACTACAACGCACAGCAATATTCTGCCACGCTTTTACATGGGACTGCAGGTGACAGCGAGTCATCACGACACTCAAGATGGTGAAAATCACAAACTCGGGATGGCGATAACCGGGCGTGCTTTTTCATAGGACTGCAGGTGACAGCACGTCGTCGCAGTATCGGGGAACGTAAAATGACAAACTCAGCTAGACTACAACGCATGCGATATCCTGCCATGCTTTTACATGGGACTGCAGGTGATCGTAAGTCGTCATAATACTGGAGGGAGTAAAATGGCAAACTCTGCTTGGCTACAATGTACGGTGACATCCTGCCATGCTTTTACATAGGACTGCAGGTGATGGCGGCTCGTCGTGTCGCCGGACAGCGTAAAATTACAAATTCAGCTCTGCTACACCCTCTACGAATACAGCAACAAATACAATAAGGTGACAAAACAAATTCACGTTACGCCAAATCAATGCGAATAACTTTTCCGGTATTGATGGATAACAATGGAACCCCCCCACCCGCCCCCGCAGAAAGCCCCATTCATTACCCTCTAAGGCAGTGTTTCCCAACCAGGGTGCCTCCAGCTGTTGCAAAACTACAACTCCCAGCAAGCCCAGCCTTCGGCTGTTTGGCAACAGCTGGAGGCACCCTGCTTGGGAAACATTGCATTAAAGCAGTGTTTGGCTGTCCGGGCATGCTGGGAGTTGTAGTTTGGGAACAGCTGGAGGCACCCTGGTTGGCAAACATTGCATTAAAGCAGTGTTTGGCTGTCCGGGCATGCTGGGAGTTGTAGTTTGGGAACAGCTGGAGGCACCCTGGTTGGGAAACATTGCTTTAATGCAATGTTTCCCAACCAGGGTGCCTCCAGCTGTTGCCAAACTACAATTCCCAGCATGCCCAGACAGCCTTTGGTGAGCCCGGCCATTAGAGACCTGTTTCCTAACCAGGGTGCTTCCAGCTGTTGCAAAAATACAATTTCCAGCATGCCCCGACAGCCAAACGCAGCTTTAATTCAATATTTCCCAACCAGGGTGCCTCCAGCTGTTGCAAAACTACAATTCCCACCATGCCAAGACAGCCTTTGGTGAGCCTGGCCATTAGAGCACTGTTTCCCAACCAGGGTGCCTCCAGCTGTTGCAAAATTACAATTCCCAGCATGCCCAGACAGCCTTTGGCCGAGCCCGGCCTTCGGCTGTTCCGGGCATGATGGGAGTTGTAGCTTGGAAACAGCTTTAGGCACCCTGGTTGGGAAACATTGCAATAAAGCAGTTGGCTGTCCGAGCATGATGGGAGTTGTAGTTTGGCAACAGCTGGAGGCACCCTTGTTGGGAAACATTGCATTAAAGCAATGTTTGGCTGTCCGGGCATGTTGGGAGTTGTAGTTTGGCAACAGCTGGAGGCACCCTTGTTGGGAAACACTGCTTTAATTAAATGTTTTCCAACCAGGGTGCCTCCAGCTGTTGCAAAACTACAATTCCCAGCATGCCAAGACAGCCTTTGGTGAGCCTGGCCATTAGAGCACTGTTTCCCAACCAGGATGCCTCCAGCTGTTGCAAAACTACAATCCCCAGGATGCCCAGACAGCCTTTGGCCGAGCCCGGCCTTTGGCTGTCAGGGCATGATGGGAGTTGTAGCTTGGAAACAGCTTTAGGCACCCTGGTTGGGAAACATTGCATTAAAGCAGTGTTTGGCTGTCCGGGCATGATGGGAGTTGTAGTTTGGCAACAGCTGGAGGCACCCTGGTTGGAAAACAGTGCTCTAAAGGCCGGGCTCGCCCATATGAGCAAAAAACTAAAAAAATAGCTAAAAAGATTTTAAAAAATCCTTTTACCTGATCCTGCAGAATTGGCTGTAAGATGCAGCAGAGCCCAGGAGGGAGCAGGGCAGTGTCTTGTGGGGGTCCCGGCGGGGGCCTTTATAATGGACTGAATCCTGCTCGATCTGCCCAGGATGTAATCTGTTAATGTAGCATCAATCCAGCTGCGGCAGAAGAGGATTAATCCCAGCGATGGCCTTTTATTTCTGGGGATGGGTTAAGAGGTTGTGTGGAGCGCGGGCGCCGGTCTCTGCCGTCTCCTCATCACTTACTATACTCTCTGCATTAAGGAGAAGGGACGGGAAGAAGAAGAAGAAAAAAAAAAATCAGGGTTGGCCTCAGATGGACTCATTAGTCACCGATGTATTTGTGCTGCTTTATTGCTGGCGGATGCGCCTGACATCCAGCGCTCGGCTGCCATAGATACCTGTCCGGGGGATTCTGCCTTAATTGCTTCCCCAAGGAAAAGCAGACGATGGCCGAGTCCTGTGTGTGTTTAGGATAAAGCACTTGTCACCCGGAGAAGACAAAGGAGAAGCTTCCGCCAAGAGAGGAGCGAGGACCTCAACAAAAGAGCAGCTGCCTGACCTGTTATTCTCAGAAATTGCGCCAATGTTTGAGATTCTCATCCGGCAGATGAGAGCGGAGGCCAAAAAAAAAAAAAACATCAGCGCTGTGTTTATATAAACTGCGCCAGTTATTTGGGGGCGGCATCTGCCGCGAACATATCGCTGTGTTATGTCGCTTTTATGTTTTGGGAGAAAGCACCTAAGGCCGCCATGATTATCATAAACATCACAGGACGATTGTCGGAAATACTGTATATCATCATCTAATTATAGACACTACTACCACCACCATCATCATTATTATTATTATTATAGACACTACTACCACCACCACCATCATTATTATTATTATAGACACTACTACAACCACCACCATCATTATTATTATAGACACTACCACCATCATCATCATCATCTAGTTATAGACACCACCACCTAATTATAGACACTACTACCACCACCTAATTATAGACACTACTACCACCATCATCATCTAATTATAGACACTACTACCACCACCACCATCATCATTATTATTATAGACACTACTACAACCACCACCATCATTATTATTATAGACACTACTACCACCACCATCATCATTATTATTATTATTATAGACACTACTACCATCTAAATCAGACACTACTACCACCACCATCATCATCATTATTATAGACACTACTACTACCACCACCACCATCATCATTATTATAGACACTACTACTACCACCACCACCACCACCATCATTATTATTATTATAGACACTACTACCACCACCATCATCTAGTTATAGACACTACAACCATCATCATCTAATTATAGACACCACCACCTAATTATAGACACTACTACCACCATCTAATTATAGACACCACCACCACCATCTAATTATAGACACTACTACTACCACCATCATCATCATATTATAGACACTACTACCACCACCATCTAATTATAGACACTACTACCACCACCATCTAATTATAGACACCACCATCATCTAATTATAGACACTACTACCACCACCATCTAATTATAGACACCACCATCATCTAATTATAGACACCACCACCATCTAATTATAGACACTACCACCATCATCTAATTATAGACACTACTACCACCATCATCTAATTATAGACACCGCCACCATCATCTAATTATAGACACTACTACCACCACCGAATTAGACACTACTACCACCACCACCATCTAATTATAGACACTACTACCACCACCACCATCTAATTATAGACACTACCACCACCACCATCTAATTATAGACACTACTACCACCACCATCTAATTATAGACGCTACTACCACCACCATCTAATTATAGACGCTACTACCACCACCATCTAATTATAGACACTACTACCACCACCATCTAATTATAGACGCTACTACCACCACCACCATCTAATTATAGACACTACTACCACCACCACCATCTAATTATAGACACTACTACCACCACCACCATCTAATTATAGACGCTACTATCACCACCACCATCTAATTATAGACGATACTATCACCATCATCTAATTATAGACGCTACTACCACCACCATCTAATTATAGACGCTACTACCACCACCATCTAATTATAGACGCTACTACCACCACCATCTAATTATAGACGCTACTACCACCACCATCTAATTATAGACGCTACTACCACCACCATCTAATTATAGACACCACCACCATCTAATTATAGACGCTACTACCACCACCATCTAATTATAGACACTACTACCACCACCATCTAATTATAGACGCTACTACCACCACCATCTAATTATAGACACTACTACCACCACCATCTAATTATAGACGCTACTATCACCATCATCTAATTATAGACACTACCACCAGCACCATCTAATTATAGACACTACTACCACCACCATCATCTATTTATAGACACTACCACCATCTTATAATAGACACTACTACCACCACCATCATCTTATTAGACACTACAACCACCACCATCTCATTATAGACACTACAACCACCACCATCTCATTATAGACACTACCACCACCACCACCACCTAATTATAGACACTACCACCACCTAATTATAGACACTACCACCACCTAATTATAGACACTACCACCATCTCATTATAGACACTACCACCATCTCATTATAGACGCTACTACCACCACCACCATCTAATTATAGACACTACTACCACCACCATCTAATTATAGACACTACTACCACCACCATCATCTATTTATAGACACTACCACCATCTTATAATAGACACTACAACCACCACCATCTCATTATAGACACTACAACCACCACCATCTCATTATAGACACTACCACCACCACCACCACCTAATTATAGACACTACCACCACCTAATTATAGACACTACCACCATCTCATTATAGACACCACCACCATCTCATTATAGACACCACCACCATCTCATTATAGACACCACCACCATCTCATTATAGACACCACCACCATCTCATTATAGACACCACCACCATCTCATTATAGACACTACCACCATCTCATTATAGACACTACCACCATCTCATTATAGACACTACCACCATCTCATTATAGACACCACCACCATCTCATTATAGACACCACCACCATCTCATTATAGACACTACTACCACCACCACCACCACCACCTAATTATAGACACTACCACCACCTAATTATAGACACTACCACCATCTCATTATAGACACTACCACCATCTCATTATAGACACTAGACACTACCACCACCACCATCTAATTATACACACTACTACCACCACCATCTAATTATAGACACCACCACCAACTAATTATGGACGACACTGCCACCATCATCTAATTATAGACACTACTACCACCATCATAATCTAATTATAGACATTACCACCATCTAATTATAGACGCTACTACCACCACCATCTAATTATAGACGCTACTACCACCACCATCTAATTATAGACACCACCACCATCTAATTATAGACACCACCACCACCATCATCTAATTATAGACGCTACTACCACCACCATCTAATTATAGACGCTACTACCACCACCATCTAATTATAGACGCTACTACCACCACCACCATCTAATTATAGACGCTACTACCACCACCGTCATCTAATTATAGACACCACCACCACCACCACATCTAATTATAGACACTACCACCATCTAATTATAGACACCACCACCACCATCATCTAATTATAGACACTACTACCACCACCATCTAATTATAGACACCACCACCACCACCATCTAATTATAGACGCTACTACCACCACCATCTAATTATAGACACTACTACCACCACCATCTAATTATAGACACCACCACCACCACCATCTAATTATAGACACCACCACCACCATCATCTAATTATAGACGCTACTACCACCACCATCTAATTATAGACGCTACTACCACCACCATCTAATTATAGACGCTACTACCACCACCACCACCATCTAATTATAGACGCTACTACCACCACCGTCATCTAATTATAGACACCACCACCACCACCACCACATCTAATTATAGACACTACTACTACCACCGTCATCTAATTATAGACACCACCACCACCACATCTAATTATAGACACTACCACCAGCACCATCCAATTATAGACGCTACTACCACCATCATCTAATTATAGACACTACTACCACCATCATCTAATTATAGACGCTACTACCACCACCATCTAATTATAGACGCTACTATCACCATCATCTAATTATAGACGCTACTACCACCACCATCTAATTATAGACACTACTACCACCATCATCTAATTATAGACACTACTACCACCACCATCTAATTATAGACACCACCACCACCACCATCTAATTATAGACACTACTACCACCACCATCTAATTATAGACACTACTACCACCACCATCTAATTATAGACGCTACTACCACCACCATCTAATTATAGACGCTACTATCACCATCATCTAATTATAGACACTACTACCACCACCATCTAATTATAGACGCTACTACCACCACCACCATCTAATTATAGACACTACTACCACCACCATCTAATTATAGACGCTACTATCACCATCATCTAATTATAGACACTACTACCACCACCATCTAATTATAGACGCTACTACCACCATCATCTAATTATAGACACTACCACCAGCACCATCCAATTATAGATGCTACTACCACCACCATCTAATTATAGACGCTACTACCACCACCATCTAATTATAGACGCTACTACCACCACCATCTAATTATAGACGCTACTATCACCACCATCTAATTATAGACACTACTACCACCACCATCTAATTATAGACACTACCACCAGCACCATCCAATTATAGACACTACTACCACCACCATCTAATTATAGACGCTACTATCACCATCATCTAATTATAGACACTACTACCACCACCATCTAATTATAGACGCTACTATCACCATCATCTAATTATAGACACTACTACCACCACCATCTAATTATAGACGCTACTACCACCATCATCTAATTATAGACACTACCACCAGCACCATCCAATTATAGACTCTACTACCACCATCTAATTATAGACACTACTACCACCACCATCTAATTATAGACACTACTACCACCACCATCTAATTATAGACACCACCACCATCTAATTATAGACACTACTACCACCACCATCTAATTATAGACGCTACTACCACCATCATCTAATTATAGACACTACCACCAGCACCATCCAATTATAGACTCTACTACCACCACCATCTAATTATAGACTCTACTACCACCATCTAATTATAGAAGCTACTACTACCACCATCTAATTATAGACACTACTACCACCACCATCTAATTATAGACACTACCACCATCTAATTATAGACACCACCACCATCTAATTATAGACACTACTACCACCACCATCATCCCCCACAGCTGTTCATATAACATCAAGCAATGGTGAAAATAACCAAATATGAATTTCAAGATAGAAACACTGAACTCTGTACATTTACACAATATGAAGACTTTTCTTTATTTACAAAAAAAAATTTTTTATCTTTATTTTGTAACCCTCCTGGTATTTGGACATTACTACCTAGATATGTCAGATTTCAGAAGCATTTTAGTATGTTGGGGGTGTCATCCTCCTTACATCATCACCCCGGGGGGGATAAAACATGTAATCCTTACTAGATATCTAGATTTATTTTATATCCCATGTATATATGTGTGGGGCCCGCTCTGCTTTCTAGCATAAGCTGATTACTACGTCCTTGTACCAAATATTAGGGACATCTGCCGATTGGCAAAAATATGAAGCCCCGATTAGTATAAGCCCTCGCAGCTCACTAAATATATGTGTCCAGAATATTGGGAGTCACATACTGTACATCATATATCTTCGGTATTAGATTCTGATCCAGGGTGCCTCCAGCTGTTGCAAAACTACAACTCCCAGCATGGCCGGACAGCCGAAGGCTGTCCGGGCATGCTGGGAATTGTAGTTTTGCAACAGCTGGAGGCACCCTGGTTGGGAAACACTGCTTTAAAGCAATGTTTCCCAACTAGGGTGCCTCCAGCTGTTGCAAAACGACAACACCCAGCATGCCCGGACAGGCAACGGCTAAAGCATTACTCAGCATTTGTCCGTTTAAAATTTTTTTTTATATATATATATATATATATATATATATATATATATATATATATATATATACACATTAATAAATATAAATTGGGGTTTGGGTGTTTATGTCCCCACTAATCACTAGATGGAGGAGGGAGAAGCACAAGGCTGAGTGCTTCACTCCCTGCCTCATACCAGTACTAGAAAAACATAGATGCCTACTTCCAAAAACAGCGCCACCCTTGTCCTCAAGTTGTGTGTGGTATTGCAGCTCCAGTGGCGCTGTTTTTGGTAGAAAGCATCTACTCTAACTTCAAAAAAAAAACAAACAAGAAAAAAACGAAAACACCATTTCACATCTCGCAAATTTTTTATGGAAGTGAGAGGAAAGCTTTAAATGGAATTATCCAGGACTAGGCAAAACATAGCTGCTTTCTTCCAAGAACAGCGCCACACTTGTCCTCAGGTCGTGTGCGGTATTACAACTCTGCTCCATTCACGCCACTGGAACTGACCTGCAATACCACACACAACCTGAGGACAAGTGTGGCGCTAGTCCTGGATAATCCCACTAGAAGCACACAAATGACCTAAGTGAAGCCTTATCTTGTGCTTTAGCTTAGTGTTTCCCAACCAGTGTGCCTCCAGCTGTTGCAGAACTACAACTCCCAGCATGCCCGGACAGCCTTCGGCTGTCCGGGCATGCTGGGAGTTGTAGTTTTGCAAAAGCTGGACGGCCACCGTTTTGAGACCAGTGCTCTAACTCTATGAAGAAACAAAGAATTGAAGAAAAAAAAAATTTAACTAAATAAAAATTTTAAAAAAATCTTTCAACTCAAGCTTTATTTATACAGTTCTAACAAACATATATACACAACAAAAAAAAACAAAAAATAATAAAAACAAAAAACATACAAAATGAGTGACAGTAAGGAATAAAAAGTATATACTAAAGGCACCTCATCCGCACTCATGAGAGCAGAACCAAGTGTGTGCAGGTCCACGTCATATCCATTAGGTTAGGGCTGCCCTGTGACATTCAGTGTGGCACTGTGACTTTCAGCGTGGCACGCTACGCCATGCCGTGGAATCTTAGATAATGAACGGGAATGGTGTCCCCATTTCAACCTGCAGGTAGCTAAAAAGTCATCCAAGATGGACTTCAGGTCACGGACACTTGCAGAACGCAACACGATCCCATTCACTTTTGTTAGCAGATCTTCGGTTGCGCGCAAGCGGCGTCTAGGCCAAGGTCAGCTGTATGCGTAAAAGGGGGTTAGCCAGGATTAGATCAACAGCGCCACTCTTGTCCTCAGTTTGAATGTGGTATTGCAGCTCAGATCCATTGAAGTAAATGGGGCAGAGTTGTAAAACAAGAGACAGTCTGAGGACAGGGGTTGGGCCCTTTATGGGGTTTAAAGGGGTACTCCGGTGGAATAAAAAAAAAAATTTTTAAATCAACTGGTGCCAGAAAGTTAAACAGATTTGTAAATCACTTGTAATAACAAAAAAAAAATCTTAATCCTTCCAGTACTTAGCTGCAGAATACTACAGAGAAAATTATTTTCTTTTTGGAACACAGAGCTCTCTGCTGACATCACAAGCACAGTGCTCTCTGCTGACATCTCTGTCCATCTTAGGAACTGTCCAGAGATGGAGAAAATCCCCATAGCAAACATACGCTGCTCTGGACAGTTCCTAAAATGGACAGAGGTGTCAGCAGAGAGCACTGTGTTCCAAAAATAAAATTTCCTCTGTTGTATTCAGCAGCTAATAAGTACTGGAAGGATTAAAGATTTTTTTTTTTTTTTAGTAAAAGTAATTTACAAATCTGTTTAACTTTCTGGCACCAGTTGATTTAAAAAAAAAAAAAATTATTATAATAAAAAAAAATTATTATACTCCAATCACACCCAGAGCAGAACTCGCAACTTGTTACTGACTAATACATTTTGGCAGAACTCTTCTTATCCCCAATATGTAGCTTTAGGCCTAGATGGACCTAATGAACCGTATCCCATATACAGACACCGGACCAGCAGTGACTGTAACCTCCAAGGTACAACATAAAGAGCCAGCCTTCTAAACGCAGCTTTGGATGTGACTAGAGCAGTCGGGATAAAGCAATATAACTTCCTACTACTATACAGCAAAATGCTGCAGACCTAACTCAGGGTAACAGCTTCACTTAAAGCAGTGATTTCCAACCAATATGCCTCCAGCTGTTGCAAAACTACAACTCCCAGGATGCCCGGACAGCCAACGGCTGTCCGGGCATCCTTGGAGTTGTAGTTTTGCAACAGCTGGAGGCACCCTGTTTGGGAAACACTGATGTAGTGCCTAGGGAGGATTATTAAAATTAAGATTGTTCCACTCACCTCCATCGTGTTATTGAAAAAAAAATTACAACTCTATTTTGCCATCCCTCAGTTATTCCTCCTGGAAATGTATGAATAAATGCTACTACTACAGTGTGCTACTGTTTTTCTTGTTAACAGTGTCTTATCAGCGCTCAAAGCTTCTACATATGCGCTCACTCCCTATTGAGCAGGGAAACGGTAACGCTCATCTCTTCTTTATTCAAACATTTTCAGGAGGGATAACGGAGGAACGGCACAAGGCAGAGTTCTAGAAGCGATGCTCCAGAATAATTGCATGAGGAATGCAAGTACTTACTAACACAGACAATCCCGGAGCAGCTTTACTTAAAAGTCTGTGTTGTACTGCCCCCTCAGTTAACACCCAGTAGTCAGTTATACATTTCCAGGAGGAATAACAGAGGGGCAGTACAACACAGCGTTATAAATAAAGCTGCTCCGGGATTGTCTGTGTTAGTAAGTACTTGCATTCCTCATGTAATTATACTGGAGCATCGTTACTATAACTTCGTTCCTCCGTTATCCCTCCTGGAAATGTATAACTGACTACTGGGTGTTAACTATTGGTCTTGTCGGAGGAGAATGTGTCTACACAATCTGACAGAGTTGAATCAGTGAACTCCCTATTAGAAGGGGAATAGCAAAATAATTTTTTTTTTTATGTTAACACATTTCCAGGCGGTATAACAGAGGAACGGTTTCAAAGTGCATCTGTCACTTAAATTACTACTGCTAAATTGATATGTGTCCTCATTCACGTAGATTTATTAGCTATAAATAAAACCCGAAGTATCAGAGAGGAAGGGCCTGGGGTAATCTATAGACCAGGGCCGCAACGCCTCTGTCCTCTAACGTCACGCCTGGCATAACCGTGACAGATCGCCAGCGGTGCCTGTGCAGTGATTCTCAACCACAGACTCTCTACGCATGCGCCGCAATACTCACTGAGGCGCATGTGCAACCCACCTACACAGGGCAGACGAGCTGTGTGTGTGTCAATCAACAGGAGGAGCAGGCGTGACTTCAGAGGAGAGGGGCGTGGCCCAGGGGCGTAGCGGCAGGTCTACAAGTTATTTATAGATTTCCAGGAAGAATAACAGAGGAACGCCACAATTTAGAGTTCTAGGAAACTTGCTATTTATGAGAAATTAAAGCCTCTTAACAGATTTGTCAGGTCTGCTTTATAGTGTCCCTGTCATCTTAAAGAGGTTATTCAAGAATCGAAAAATAGAGCTAATTTCTTTCAAAAACAACTCCTTCCACGTCTGTTCCCAGATTGGGTGCGGTAATAAAGGTTTTTTTATTTTTTTAATGAACTGGTGCCAGAAAGTTAAACAGATTTGTAAGTTACTTCTATAAAAAAAAACTCTTTATCCTTCCAGTACTTTTTAGCAGCTGTATGCTAGAGGAAATTCTTTTCTTTTTGAATTTTTTTTTTGTCTTGTCCACAGTGCTCTCTGCTGACACCTGATGCCCGTATCAGGAACTGTCCAGAGCAGGAGAAAATCCCCATAGCAAACCTATGCTGCTCTGGACAGTTCTTAAAATGGACAGAGGTGTCAGCAGAGAGCACTGCGGTCAGACAGAAAAATTCAAAAAGCAAAGAATTTCCTCTGTAGCATACAGCTGCTAATAAGTACTGGAAGGGTAAAGATATTTTAATAGAAGTAATTTACAAATCTAATTGCAAAAAGGGGCACGTACGTGCACTCACCGCAAAATAGAGACAATCAGATGTGTAGGTCTGGTAACAGGGTGCCGGGTCTCGGCATCGGCGCTGGCGTGTGGCGCTCGGAGGCTACGTCGGCAGTTTCGCGCGTAAGTGCGCGCTTCTTCTGGCCTCTTAAATTTACAAATCTGTTTAACTTTCTGGCACCAGTCCAAAAAGGTTTCCACCGGAGTACCCCTTTAAGACTTTACGTCACTTCAATGGAACTGAGCTGCAGAACCAAACCCAACCCGGAGACAGACAGCGTTTTTTTTTTTTTTTTTTTAAAGAAATTAGCTCTGTTTTTCTATTCCTTGATAACCCCTTAAGAAAAAACTACTTTTGGCATAACACAACTTCTGACATGTCTGTAAGCGCTGTTTCCAAACCTGGTTGGGAAACAATGCATTAGAGGGTTAATGAATGGGGCTTTCTGCGGGGGCGGGTTCCATTGTTATCCATCAATACCAGAAAAGTTATTCGCATTGATTTGGCGTAACGTGAATTTGTTTTAGGTCACCTTATTTTATTTGTTGCCTGTATACGTAGAGCAGAGCTGAATTTGTCATTTTATGCTGTCCGGCGACACGACGAGCCGCCATCACCTGCAGACAGACTGGGAGTGTTTTTTTTTTAAAGAAATTAGCTCTGTTTTTCTATTCCTGGATAACCCTTTAAAAAAAAAAAAATATATATATATATATATATATATATATATATATATATATATATATATATATATATATTTATATTATTTTTTTTTTTTTTTGGCATAACACAACTTCTGACATGTCTGTAAGTGGTGTTTCCCAACCAGGGTGCCTCCAGCTGTGGCCAAACTACAACTCCCAGCATGCCCGGACAGCCAAAGGCTGTCCGGGCATGCTGGGAGTTGTAGTTTGGCCACAGCTGGAGGCACCCTGATTGGGAAACACCGCTGTAAGATGTGTGAAAAGAGTTTTTAAAGTGACAGGGCACATTAGGAGGGGGTTCTTTTTAACCCATCACTGGAAACGCTGCCCCCCCCTAATATTGCCAGATAAATACATGTTCTTCCTGCCCCTACATTATTTGACTGGAACACTAAAGGGACAAGCGCCTAATACTGACACCACCTGCTCGCTGTGAATATGTGCCAGCAACACACTTAAATAAATGAATGTTACTGAGACTTATGAGATAGGCGCTCCGATTAATTATGGATCCTAATCCCCGCCACTGTCCAGATCAGAACATATTTCCAACAATTACAGATATCCAGCATCCCCGAGGAACCTCTGTGTGTCCACTAGATGGCGTCAGCAATGACAGAGGATAGAAACAAGTAAAATAGTATTTAATGAGAGGACATCTTTGGTGTTTACTATTCATAGTTCAGGTCCTATCCCCAAAGAGGCTCCGGCGGGAAGTCAAGTTCTGGATATTAATCTTCCGATCACTGTTATCAGTTTTTTACGTTCCACCGTGTTGATCATACAAGTGTTGATGAAGGGGAGAACCTGTGGAGAGAGGCAAATTACTGCATAAACGGAGGAACAGAGTATATAAGGCAACACAATCTACAAAGACTGAGGAACTTTAAGTGTATTGAAGGGTATATACATCCATCAGCACAAATCTACAAGAGGAGTCACTGATACGTTACTGATCCTGAGTTATATCCTGTATTATACTCCAGAGCTGTACTCACTATTCTGCTGGTGAGGTCACTGTGTACATACATTACATTACTTATCCTGTACTGATCCTGAGTTATATCCTGTATTATACTCCAGAGCTGTACTCCCTATTCTGCTGGTGAGGTCACTGTGTACATACATTACATTACTTATCCTGTACTGATCCTGAGTTATATCCTGTATTATACTCCAGAGCTGTACTCACTATTCTGCTGGTGAGGTCACTGTGTACATACATTACATTACTTATCCTGTACTGATCCTGAGTTATATCCTGTATTATACTCCAGAGCTGTACTCACTATTCTGCTGGTGAGGTCACAGTGTACATACATTACATTACTTATCCTGTACTGATCCTGAGTTATATCCTGTATTATACTCTAGAGCTGTACTCACTATTCTGCTGGTGAGATCACTGTGTACATACATTACATTACTTATCCTGTACTGATCCTGAGTTACATCCTGTATTATACTCCAGAGCTGTACTCACTATTCTGCTGGTGAGATCACTGTGTACATACATTACATTACTTATCCTGTACTGATCCTGAGTTATATCCTGTATTATACTCCAGAGCTGTACTCCCTATTCTGCTGGTGAGGTCACTGTGTACATACATTACATTACTTATCCTGTACTGATCCTGAGTTATATCCTGTATTATACTCCAGAGCTGTACTCACTATTCTGCTGGTGAGGTCACTGTGTACATACATTACATTACTTATCCTGTACTGATCCTGAGTTATATCCTGTATTATACTCCAGAGCTGTACTCACTATTCTGCTGGTGAGGTCACTGTGTACATACATTACATTACTTATCCTGTACTGATCCTGAGTTATATCTTGTATTATACTCTAGAGCTGTACTCACTATTCTGCTGGTGAGATCACTGTGTACATACATTACATTACTTATCCTGTACTGATCCTGAGTTACATCCTGTATTATACTCCAGAGCTGTACTCACTATTCTGCTGGTGAGATCACTGTGTACATACATTACATTACTTATCCTGTACTGATCCTGAGCTATATCCTGTGTTATACTCCAGAGCTGTACTCACTGTTCTGCTGGTGAGATCACTGTGTACATACATTACATTACTTATCCTGTACTGATCCTGAGTTATATCCTGTATTATACTCCAGAGCTGTACTCACTATTCTGCTGGTGAGGTCACTGTGTACATATATTACATTACTTATCCTGTACTGATCCTGAGTTATATCCTTTATTCTATTCTAGAGCTGTACTCACTATTCTGCTGGTGAGGTCACTGTGTACATACATTACATTACTTATCCTGTACTGATCCTGAGTTATATCCTGTATTATACTCCATACTGTACTCACTATTCTGCTGGTGAGGTCACTGTGTACATACTAGGGATCGACCGATATAGGTTTTTTAGGGCAGATACCGATAATCGTGGAGGTTAGGGCCGATAGCCGATAAGTTATACTGATATTCCGGTATAAGTTATCGGCTATTTATCCCCCCACGACACCGCTGCAGGTCATTGATTTAAAGCGGGCGCTTTAAATCAATGCACTGCAGTGGCTTTTGTGGTGCCATAGGCCGAAGCCACCATCACCCGCTTCTCTCCCCTGTCAGGGTGGTCCGGGCCATCCATCCTTCCTTCCTTCCTGTTGTGTCCGGCGGCATTCTGGGTGGAGGGTGCACCGGTCCGGGCTGTCCTTCTCCGGGGGTCCTCTTCTCCACTCCGGGCAGGCTCCGGTCTAGTACGCTGCATAGACGCCGCTACGCAGTGACGCCCGTGTGCAGTGACGCACCTGACATCACGGCGTAGCGGCGTCTATGCAGCGTACTAGGCCGGAGCCTGCCCGGAGTGGAGAAGAGGACCCCCGGAGAAGGACAGCCCGTACCGGTGCACCCTCCACCCAGAATGCCGCCGGACACTACAGGAAGGAAGGAAGGATGGATGGCCCGGACCACCCCCATTATGGGTAAGTTTATTTTTTTATTGACTCGGAGGGTGGGGGAGGGGCCCGACCGGTATAGCGGTATGGGCAAAAAGCCATACCGGTATACCTCCCAGCACTGCGGTGGGGGGTGCGACACGGTGGGTTGGGGGGCGCCCGCGGTGCGGCGGGTCAAGGGGGGGGGGGGGGGGGGGGAGGTCGCGGTACGGCGGGGCGGTACTTTGGGCGGGGCATTATCCGCTTATCGGCAAGGTAATACCGATAATGCCCAAAATCGTGATTATCGGCCGATAATATCGGCCATACCGATAATCGGTCGATCCCTAGTACATGCATTACTTAGCCCTCGCTTCTCTGGTATTGGTAGTATAGTAATGACAGACTGTATACTCCTCTTGGCTTTAGGTCACACAGCCCCTCTCCCGGCTCAGGATATTTACTTACTTTTACCTTCAGGCTGCCGCCAACAGTTCCCGACCATGAAATACTGAATACAAGGAAAAGACAAAATAAACATTATTTGTTTTGTGCTTGCACTAGAGGTCCTGCCGATTTTGTTATACATCAAAGTCATTCCAAAGAGTCTAGGAGATTTGTTTCTTACAACTCTTAAGTCATATTTTGTATCCCTAAGAGCCTGCGATGTCTTCAGACTATATTCCTCTACTTATCCTTAGAATGTAACCCTAGTTCTTCTATCACAATATACCCATACTGTGGAGAACAAATGGCTGTTTAACCTCTTAAATGGGCACTATTATTAAAAACTTATTTTTGCTATTGCCCTTCTTATGGTAAATAAAAATCTTTCTAATGTACTTGGTCTTAAAAAAAAAAGTTTTATTTGTGTTTAAAAAAAGCTGCCTCTAGGTGTCTCCCTCCTTGTCCAGGGCACATTTCCACCATCTTTTGCACAGACTTTGGACTCTTGCTGGCCTGGCAGAAGTCCAAAATCAGGAAATGCCGTCTGGAGTGCTGAGGGGAGGGTGTGCAGCCTTAGCCAATCATAGCTCATCTCACACTGAACTGCTCTAGGCTGTATGTAGCAGAGTGAGGGAGGAAGTTCTCCCCTGTATGGCTTTCAGACGATGTCACGCCTGCTGGGGAACGCCCCTTCCCAGTCTGTGAATCTGACAGACTGAGTAGAAAATACAGAGCAATCTCAAGGTAGAAAACTAACAATAAAAATAAAGGTAGGGGGTGGTTTATCATGATGGAGACAGTGAATTGGGAGGATTATAAAAATTAACAAGATCATGACAGGTACTCTTAAAAAGGGGTACTCCGCTGCTCAACGTTTAGAACAAACTGTTCCGAAGGCTGGAGCCGGGAGCTTGTGACGTCATAGCCCCATTCCCTTATGACGTCATGGTTGTCACGCCCCTCCCATAGACTTGCATTGAGGGGGTGGGCACGACATCATAAGGGCGGGACTATGACGTCATAAGCTCCAGGTTTCAGAACAGTGTGTTCTGAACGCTGAGCAGCGGAGTACCCCTTTAAGGACTCAGCCCATTTTGGTATTGAGGACGCAGAAAATTTTCCTTCCATTTTGTCAGCACACAAAGGGTTACTACATTTCCTTTTCCTACTGGACAGAAGAATGTGACTAATTAATCAAACAATTTACCACACCTAGACTGCAGATCCCCCCCCCCCTCCCCCTCTAGGGCATAAAACCACAATGAAGATGATCTGCAGACATCTTTACATAAACTGGATGTAAAAAGAGCCGTTCTTTCCTATATCAACAGAACACGATTCTTCAGATTATCCAAAGCGCTTTTTCCTCCAATAAAGGAAAGCTTGCTACTAAAGCATCCTGCTCAAGATGGATCGAAGATGTTAGGAGTTCCTGTTATTCCATCCTAAGTCAGGAAAGCCCTATTCAAGTGCATGCCCATTCCACCAGGGCAATGTCTACATCCTGGGCCAACCTGGCACAAGTCTCCATGGATCACATTTGTCATACAGCAGCCTGGTGTTCTCCAGATACCTTCATCTATCATTAGAAGCTGATCTCATGGCTAGCAAGGAGGCGTCCTTTGGCAGACAAGTGCTGGAAATGGCTACCACTTAATCCCTCCCTCCCATTGCTTTGCATATCCCTTTGAGTGCTGCCGAGGGATGAAATGGAAGGTTTAAAGTTACTTACCAAAATGTTTTCTTTCCATGAGTCCTGAGGCAGCACCAATTTCCCACCCTATTAAAAGTTTTTTTTATTGCTGCATATTACACATTGTGTCTCCCCGTTCGTTATGGTTTTATGCCCTAGAGAGGTCCAGGTGTGGTTAATGGTTTGATTAATTAGTCACATTCTTCTGTCCAGTAAGAAAAGGAAATGTATTAACTCTTTTTTGCTGCCTCGTGAATCATGGAAAGGAAATATTTTGGTAAGTAAATTTAAACTTAACCCCTTAAGGACCAGTTTTTTTTTTTTCGTTATTTCCTCCTTACCTTTAAAAAATAATAACCTTTTCAATTTTGCACCTAAAAATCCATATTATGGCTTATTTTTTGCACCACCAATTCTACTTTGCAGTGACATCAGTCATTTTACCCAAAAATCTACGGCGAAACGGAAAAAAATAATAATTGTGAGACAAAATTGAAAAAAAAAAAAAAACGCCATTTTGTAACTTTTGGGGGCTTCTGTTTCTACACCGTAAATTTTTATTTTTGTTTACCGTAAAAATCTCTTTCTCGGAGGATCCATTGGGGGACGCAGTCCGAGGGGGACACAGACCGTGGGTGTATGCTGCTGTCTCTAGGAGGTATGACACTATGGTAATAAAAAAATAAAAAAAGTCTGCTCCTCCCAGCAGGATACACCCGCCTTCAGAGCTAATCAGTTTAAGTTCCAGAGCAAATCTGCGAGGCCGAGGCTCTATTCTGGAGAGCCCAGGATGCCCCAACAGAACGGGTAGAATGAGCCACAACCCTGAAAGGAGTAATCTTCCCCTTACAGCGATAGGCTTCCGAAATGGCGGACCGAATTCACCGAGAAATGGTGGCCTTGGAAGCAGGTTGTCCCTTACGACGCCCTTCCGTAAGGACGAAAAAGGAATCACACTGACGAAATGAAGAAGTGATGGAGAGATAAGACCGAACAGCCCGAACCACGTCCAGCTTGTGCAGTAAGCGCTCCCTAGGATGAGAAGGAGCCGGGCAAAATGACGGGAGGACAATATCCTCATTGAGATGAAAGGCCGAGACCACCTTAGGTAAAAAGGAAGGGTCTGGCCGGAAAACAACCTTGTCCTGGTGGATCACCAGAAACGGAGAAGGCAGGAGAGAGCTGCCAATTCAGACACCCTCCGGATGGAGGTGATAGCAACAAGAAACGCCACTTTCCAAGAGAGGACGCGGAGAGACACCTCTCAAAGGGTGCACCCTGGAGGGCACTCAGAACCAAATTCAAGTCCCAAGGAGGAGAGGGTGACCGATAAGGAGGAACAGCATACACCACTTCTTGAAGGAAGGTCCGGACATGAGAATAGAAGCCAGGGGCCACTGGAAAAGAATAGCAAGGGCCGAAAACTGACCTTTAACCCCTTAACGACGCAGGACGTATATTTACGTCCTGCGCCAGCTCCCGCGATATGAAGCGGGATCGCGCCGCGATCCTGCATCATATCGCTTCGGTCCCGGCGCTCATCAACGGCCGGGACCCGCGGCTAATACCACACATCGCCAATCGCGGCGATGTGCGGTATTAACCCTTTAGAAGCGGCGGTCAAAGCTTACCGCCGCTTCTAAAGTGAAAGTGAAAATGACCCGGCTGCTCAGTCGGGCTGTTCGGGACCGCCGCGGTGAAATCGCGGCGTCCCGAACAGCTGACCGGACACCGGGAGGGCCCTTACCTGCCTCCTCGGTGTCCGATCGACGAATGACTGCTCCGTGCCTGCGATCCAGGCAGGAGCAGTCAAGCGCCGATAATGCTGATCACAGGCGTGTTAATACACGCCTGTGATCAGGATGAGAGATCAGTGTGTGCAGTGTTATAGGTCCCTATGGGACCTATAACACTGCAAAAAAAAAAGTAAAAAAAAAAGTGTTAATAAAGGTCATTTAACCCCTTCCCTAATAAAAGTTTGAATCACCCCCCTTTCCCATAAAAAAAATAAAACAATGTAAAAAAAATAAAAAATAAACATATGTGGTATCGCCGCGTGCGTAAATGTCCGAACTATAAAAATATATAATTAATTAAACCGTACGGTCAATGGCGTACGCGCAAAAAAATTCCAAAGTCCAAAAAAGCGTATTTTGGTCACTTTTTATACCATTAAAAAATGAATAAAAAGTGATCAAAAAGTCCGAACAAAACAAAAAGCATACCGATAAAAACTTCAGATCACGGCGCAAAAAATAAGTCCTCATACCGCCCTGTACGTGGAAAAATAAAAAAGTTATAGGGGTCAGAAGATGACATTTTAAACGTATAAATTTTCCTGCATGTAGTTATGATTTTTTCCAGAAGTGCGACAAAATCAAACCTATATAAGTAGGGTATCATTTTAACCGTATGGACCTACAGAATAATGATAAGGTGTAATTTTTACCGAAATATGCACTGCGTAGAAACGGAAGCCCCCAAAAGTTACAAAATGGCATTTTTTTTTTTCGATTTTGTCGCACAATGATTTTTTTTTTTAGTTTCGCCGTGCATTTTTGGGTAAAATGACTAATGTCACTGCAAAGTAGAATTGGCGACGCAAAAAATAAACCATAATATGGATTTTTAGGTGGAAAATTGAAAGGGTTATGATTTTTAAAAGGTAAGGAGGAAAAAACGAAAGTGCAAAAACGGAAAAACCGAGTCCTTAAGGGGTTAAAAGGAACTGAGAGACAACCCCAGTTCCAAACCCGACTGCAAAAAGAAGAGAAGACGGGGAACCGAGATGGTTACAGGGGATAAGTCCTGAGCTTCACACCAACGAAAATAAGACCGGCAAGTACAGTGGTAAATTCTTGCAGAGGAGGGCTTACGAGCCCTGAGCATGGTGTGAATGACTTGGGAAGAGAACCCGCGGGCCCTCAAAACCGCGGTCTCAACCGACACGCCGTCAAATGCAGCGACTGTAAATTGGGGTGGCAAAGAGGACCCTGAGAGAGCAGGTCCGGACAGAGCAGAAGGCGTAGTGGAGCGGGGCAAAACTGGAGCTACCAGAATGGCGGGGACGCCCTCTGTTTTGAGCTTCCTCAGAAATCTGGGAAGGAGCGGAAGGGGAGGGAACATATAGGGTAGGGCAAACCCCGCGCAAGGAATCACTAGGGCGCCCACGGCCAGAGCCGGGACTTGCTTTCCGCCCAGATAAGAATCTTGGTCGCCTCTGCCATGGCTGCCGAGCTGCGAGTGCCGCCTTGTCGATTTATGTACACCACGGCTGTGGCGTTGTCCAACTGGACGCGGACAGGACGGGACTGAAGCTGGGACTCCCAATGAAGAAGACAAAGAAGAATCGCCCGTAATTCCAATATGTTTATCGGAAGAAGGGTCTCTCGGGGAGACCAGAGTCCCTAAACCGTCCAATCCCTGAACACGCCGCCCCAGCCTGACAGGCTGGCATCCGTTGTAACTACCTGCTAGTGAAGGGGAAGAAATGACCGCCCTTGGAGAAAAAGGGGGGAGTGGAGCTACCAGAGCAGAGACTGACGGACCCTGCGAGGGAGAACTATCTGACGATCGAGGGACAGAGGAGACCTGTCCCATCGAGAGAGAATCGCCAGTTGAAGGGGGCGGTGATGAAACTGGGCAAAGGGTACGGCCTCCATAGTTGCCGCCATCTGACCCAGGACTTCCATACAAGTGCGGATGGGGACTGACCTGGGTCCGAAGTGAGCGAACCCCGACAGAAGCGCCAGACGTTTGTCCGGCGGGAGGCAAATTCGGGCAGAGGCCGTGTCGAAGCGAAGTCCCAAGGTGGTTATAGACTGGGTAGGACAGAGGACTGACTTGTCCCGGTTGACCATCCACCCGAAGCGATCCAGAGTGTGGAGAGTGACATCCACATTCTCCAGAGTCTGGGCTCTGGTTGGAGCCTTGATGAGAAGGTCGTCCAGGTAGGGTATCACCGAGACTCCCCTCGACTGCAACAGGCCCATCACTGGCGCAAGGATCTTGGTAAAGACCCGAGGAGCCAAGGCCAGACGGAAGGGGAGGGCTACGAAATGAAAATGCCCCTCCGGAACCGCAAAGCGGAGGTACCGATGGCATCCTTGATGTCCACCGATGAAAGAAACTCCACCACCGAACGGAGAGATTCCATAAGATGACGATTGAGACGCTTGAGGTCTAGGATTGGTCGCACAGAACCGTTCTTCTTGGGAACCACAAAAAGATTGGAATAAAAACCCTGGAACCGTTCCCCTGGAGGAACGGGAACGATAACCCCCTGGAGAAGCACAGATTGGAGAGCCTCTCGAAATTGCTTTGCCAGAGAAGGCGACCGGGGGGCCCGGGATCGAAAAAAAGCGATCCCCCAGAAGGGAGGCGAATTCGATTCGGTAACCGTTGGACATTACGTCCCTGACCCAAGGTCCAGATGTCTCAAAAAAGTAAGAGACGACCTTCCACCCGAGAAAAAAGCCGCGGGTGGGGGCCTCACTTCATGCTGAAGTGGGTTTGCTGTTGCCTGATTTGGGCGCAAAACGGCCTGACCGGTTGGAGTCCGACTTCCAAGACGGGCACACCCGGAATGAGGGAGCCTTCTTGTCCCGCGAAGGGGCCTGCCCAGACCCTTTGCTGGAGCCAAAGGTCCGAAAGGACCGAAAGGAAGAGGACTTCCTTTGGGAAGTAGGGCGAGCCTTATTTTGAGGCAACAAGGAACTCTTACCTCCCGTCGCCTCAGAGATAATGTCATCAAGGCGCTTGCCAAAAGGACAGCCACCCGTAAAAGGAAGCACAGTGAGAGACCTTTTGGAAGCGGCATCCACATTCCAAGCTTTAAGCCACATAGAGCGGCAGAGAGCCGCTAGGTGACCCACAGCAAAGGCAGAACAACGGGCACCACTCCGACAGGGCCTTGCCTATGTCGAGGCGAAGATGGGAAGGAGAGAAGAGCCAGCTGCTTCAGAGGCAAACTTCGCTAAGGATTCTACCATCTTGTCCGTGGAATCCTTGAATGCAGCGGCATCTGCCAGTGGCAGTGTAGTCGCCTTAGAGATCCGGTAGATTGGTGGATTCACAGAGGGGAAACCACCTAGGTGACAAAGTCCTTGTCAAATGAATAACCTTCTTGAATCGTCGTGATTCTCGGGAACCTCTTGTCCGGATGTTTCCATGCAGATTCCAGAATGTCGTCAAAGTCAGCGTGAGAGCTGAACCTTTGAGGTGCTGGCTTAGCACGATGAAAGGATACTCCTGGAGTGACATCCGAAGATCCTGAAAGGTGTCTCTTACGGCTGTCACCAATTAGTTCACCGTTTCAACTGAATCTGAGCGGTCCTCTGAGTCAGATGCCGGCTCGGAAGCCTCGTCCGCCAGTTCACCAGGAGAATGTGAACGAGTAGAGGCAGTCCTGGAGGGGGGCGACCGGGTACGCAGCTCTGGCATTGCACAGTGGGACTCCGACAACGTCCTCCGGAGGAGCGACGTTTGTGCCCAGATGACAAGGGGGGGGGACGACCAACGAGTGGAACGCCCACATCTATCTGAAGACTCAATGGAAGAGTCAGACGAGGCACCCCTAGTACACTTGTGAGAGGGTGAAGTACGTGGAGACAAGGAGCGGGCCCTCTCAGAAGCCCTGCGCAAGAAAGACCCCCACAAGGCAGACACCACTTCCCGGGAGGCCTCAGCCACCGAACGGGAGACTTGGGTCAAGTCAGCCATATACTGGGTCAGGGAAGAAATCCAGGCTGGTGGAGCGGCTGAATCCACCGGAACCGAAAGGGCATCAGGGGGTCTGAGAGAGCAGTGGAGCAGGCAGGGCAAGTGGGCTCAGCAGAGCCAGGCATCTTGGTATTACAGTGCTTACAGGCAAAATAAGTCACTGAGGTTCCAGGTTTCTGTTTAGAGGGAGGAACAGCTCTGGGTACAGACATAATGAGAAAAGAGACAGGGACTTTCTCACCCTAGTCTGTGACCCCAGGCAGCTGCAGAGGCACTAACTAATTGGCCCCTCATAAATGAAATTCGCGCCCACGGCGCTGATTGGAGGCTACTTCGCACCTCTGAAGAGCTCCGACCGACCTGTGGGCGGAGCTATGGACTGCCAAGAAGAAGCTGTAATGGCGCCCGCTCCTTGTCCCGAGCGCACATGTCAGCCGCATATGCGCTCGGGGAATAGAGCGGGCGGCCTATAAGCCGGCAGAGACTGCCGGAGAAAGTGAAAGTAAGCCGGTGCTGAGAGCGCCCGGCTCGTACCAGCGCCGCGGCTGACAGCCGCATTTAAGGCGCTGTGGACATAGTCGCAAGAAACACACAAACACACAGTGCCCAATAAATTACATGCCCCCTGAAATGACACTGCTCCACATGCCCCCTGAAATTACACTGCTCCCCAGAATAAAAGTCCAGCCCCTGTATAAGCCAGCCCCAAAACCTGAAAGGTGGGCCAAAAACAGGGGGTCTCCAGAGGTTGCAAGTCCGTACCTAAGGAGAAAAGTACTTACCTCAGTCAGAAGAACTTACCTAATGGAGTCTTCAGTGAAGTCTTCAGTCAGCTTTAGTTACCTGCATCACGACTGGCTGCTATGCGCGAGCAGGGAAATAGGGGGACCCGGACCCATGAGGTACCAACCCAGGCGCTGACCGTTGGCGAGGGGGGTGAACAGCGCATATACGCAATGTCTGTGCCCCCTCACTCGCAATGGGGAAACAGGGAACCGGAGTCCCTGAGTCCCCACCTGAAAACAGAAAAGAAAAAGGAATAAAAAACTAACACGTCCCTATACTAGGAAAACAAAAAATCAGAAGATCTGGTCTGGAGAATTCCAGACCATGTCCACCTCCTTCAGACACTAAGCTTAAACTGATTAGCTCAGGGCCTGAAGGCGGGTGTATCCTGCTGGGAGGAGCAGACTTTTTTTTATTTTTTTTTATTACCATAGTGTCACACCTCCTAGAGACAGCAGCATACACCCATGATCTGTGTCCCCCAATGGAGCAGATAGAGAAATGACACCTTCTCTTTATTCTGTAGGTTCTTAAAGGGGTACTCTGCCCCTAGACAACTTATCCCCTATCCAAAGGACAGGGGATAAGATGTCAGCCAACAGCATATGGCAGTTATGTGTGAGAGGAGCTATGACTGGATGAGGCTGGACAACCCCCCTCTCCTCCGCCCCCCCACCCCCCAGCACTCCAGACGGCACTTCCTGTGTTCGGACTTTGGTCCAAAGTCTGTGTATGAGTTGGGGGAAAATGTGCTCTTGAGCTTTTTTAAGCACAAATAAAACATAGAAAACTTAATTTTTTTTAAACAAAGTATATTAGAAATATTTTTCATTTACCATAAGGAGTGCAATAGCAAAAATTAGTATTAATGAGAGTTACCCTTTAAGGGGTTGTACCAGTATAGTGTTCTAGGTTACTGCCAGTGTGTATAAATCCCTAAAAAGGGTTATCCAGGATTTTTAAAAAAAAATGCAAAGAAATCCACAGCATAGTAAATGTTCCCTAATGTACATTCATTGTAAGAATTTTTTTTAAATTATATATATATATATATATATATATATATATATATATATATATATATATATATATATATAAATAAATAAATGTTATTCTCATCTTTTCACCACTTTTAATTTAATTAAAAATATAACTGTCTCATAAACATCACGTTCTCCATCTACATTCTGCTTCTTACCTTTTTAAGTTTTTTAAGACAACATCGAGTAAATGAAAACCGACAGAGCGCACGCCTTCATCAGGATGCAAAAGAAAAACAGGCACAAGCTGCGATACGTAAAGGGGTCCTCTGTTATTAAATCTAAGAAAGATGTCAAAGAAGATGAAAATTATATGTCCAGAGAGAGAGAAATAAACAAATAAAATTTAATGTATAAATATATATTTATAATATAAATGATTTATTTTAAATAAATATTTATGTTGAATATAACACTTGTGACATTGAAAGGGTGGGAAACCTGTTTTTTTTGGGACTTACAAATCTAAGATACGTTTCTCTTCCTCGTACAGCTCTTTGTTAGCGCTGGATACAAACTGGAATAGAAGCTCCCGCATAGAACTGATCCCGTCGATTAAAAGTGACAGGGCCCAGTGGTTGAGCTGTTGAAACAAATACACCAAGCATAGAAATATGAAATATTAAATAGAATTTCAGCCCCAAGTACATTTTTTTTTTCTTATTTTTTATTTTAATTCCCAAGAGCCCAAGTTTATGTCCCCTTGCCAGATCTCTACCTCTGCATAATCCTGTCTCTGAGCTCTACAGAAAACCTTTCCTCCACATGGCTAGGTTTTAGCTCTGTTATACATTATATAGACCGGGCTGAGTCCTTCCATATCTCGCCCAATCCCCTGACTATCACCGGTGACTCCAATCAAGGTGGAGAAACATCTCAGAGATGATCGGGAGAAATGGGAGGAGCCAGAGCTAAATATCAAATGTCATAGCAAAGGGTCTGAATACTTATGTCCATGCCAAATTTTTTTTATTTTTATTATAAATTAGCAAAAATTTCTAAAAATCTATTTTCAAACATTCACTAGTAACAACACTTAGGGGGAGATTTATCAAAACCTGTCCAGAGGAAAAGTTGCAGAGTTGCCCATAGCAACCAATCAGATCGCTGCTTTCATTTTTCAGACGCCTTTTTAAAAATGAAAGAAGCGATCTGATTGGTTGCTATTTCCTCTAGACAGGTTTTGAGAAATCTCCCCCTTAGTTGTCACTAGAGATGAGCGAACTTACAGTAAATTCGATTCGTCACGAACTTCTCGGCTCGGCAGTTGATGACTTTTCCTGCATAAATTAGTTCAGCCTTCAGGTGCTCCCGTGGGCTGGAAAAGGTGGATACAGTCCTAGGAGACTCTTTCCTAGGACTGTATCCACCTTTTCCAGCCCACCGAAGCACCTGAAAGCTGAACTAATTTACGCAGGAAAAGACCAACTGCCGAGCCGAGAAGTTCGTGACGAATCGAATTTACTGTAAGTTCGCTCATCTCTAGTTGTCACAGCAAAACACAATTGCAGGTAATGCCAGAAATCACTCATAGGCCTATAAGCCACTTATGGGAAACTCTTCTGGGTCACAATGAACTGCACCTTACCCCAAATGCAGCAATGAGCTCCAGCATGCCTTTAAGAGGAGGAGTTGCAGACATCATGAAACGGACAATTGCTTGGACGATGAGGATCAGCTCTGCCACGTTATTGTGTGACTGCAATGGAATAGGGATCAATTAAATCACGACCATGAACAATACAAGAGGAGGGGGGGGGGGGGGGGGGGAAATAAGATTTTATGTACAATGTATATATATATCAGTGTTTCCCAACCACTGAGCCTTCATCTGTCGCAAAACTACAACTCCCTGCATGCCTGGACAGCCGGAGGCTGTCCAGGCATGCTGGGAGTTGTAGTTTTGCAACAGCTGGAGGCTCAGTGGTTGGGAAACACTGAGCTAAAGTATAAGATAAGGCTTCACTTAGGTATTTGTGTGCTTCTAATGGGATTATCCAGGACTAGGCAAAACATAGCTGCTTTCTTCCGAAACACAGTGACACACTTGTCCTCAGGTTGTGTGTGGTATTGCAGGTCAGTTCCATTGGCGTAAGTGGAGCCGAGTTGTAATACCGCACACGACCCGAGGCCAAGTGTGGCGCTGTTCTTGGAAGAAAGCAGCTATGTTTTGCCTAGTCCTGGATAATTCCATTTAAAGCTTTCCTCTCACTTCCAACAAAATTTATTTATTTATTTTTTTTAAAGTTAGAGTAGCTGCTTTATACCAAAAAATAGCACCATTCCTGTCCTCAGGTTGTGTGTGTGTGGTATTACAGCTCTGCTCCATTCATTTCAATGGAACGAACCGTCCAATCCCTTTACACCCCGCCCCAGCCTGACAGGCTGGCATCCGTAGTAACCACTTGCCAATGAAGGGGAAGGACCCTGAGAGGTAGAATAATCTGACGACCGAGGGACAGGGGCGACCTGTTCCATCGAGAGAGAATCGCCAGTTGGAGAGGGCGGAATGGAACTGAGCAAAGGGCACGGCCTCCATAGCTGCCACCATCCGACTCAGAACTTCCATTCAAGTGCGGAAGGAGACTGATACCTGAGTCCGCAGGGAGCGGACCCCCTCCCGGAGCGCCAGACGTTTGTCCGGCGGAAGATAAATTCGGGCAGAGGCCGTGTCGAATCGAAACCCCAGAAAGGTTAGAGACTGGGTAGGCCGGAGGACTGACTTGTCCGGATTGACCAGCCAGCCAAAACGAGTCAGAGTGTGGAGAGTGACGTCCAGATTCTCCCGAGTCTGGGCTCTGGTTGGAGCCTTGATGAGAAGGTCGTCCAGATAGGGTATCACCGAGATGCCTCTCGACCGTAACAGGCCCATCACTGGCGCAAGGACCTTCGTAAAGACCCGAGGAGCCGTGGCTAGACCGAAGGGGAGAGCTACAAATTGAAAGTGCCCCTCCAGGAATAGCAAAGCGGAGGTACCGATGATGGCCCGGAAATATTGGCACATGGAGGTAGGCATCCTTGATGTCCACGGAGGAGAGGAACTCCCCCTGTTCCAGGGACGCCACCACCGAGCAGAGAGATTCCATCCGGAAGAGGCGAATGAAAAGATGACGGTTGAGATGCTTGAGGTCTAGGATTGGTCGTACAGAACCGTCCTTCTTGGGGACCACAAAGATTTTAATAGAAACCCTGAAAACGTTCCTCTAGGGGGACGGGAACAATCACACCCTGGAGAAGCAGGGACTGGAGAGCCGCACGAAATTGCTTCGCTAGGGGAGGAGACCGGGGGCCCTGGGATCGAAAAAAGCGATCCCTCGGGAGGGAGGCAAATTCGATTTGGTAACCGTTGGACACCACGTCTCTGACCCAAGAGTCCTGAATGTGTGAGGTCCAGATGTCTCAGAAACATAAAAGACGACCTCCCACCCGCAAAGAAACCGCGGGTGGAGGTCTTACTTCATGCAGAAGTGGGTTTGCGGTTGCCCGATTTGGGCACATAGCGGCCAGAGCGGTTAGAGTCCGACTTCCAAGACGGGCGAGCCCGGAACGAGTGAGCCTTCTTGTCCCTCGAGGGCGCCTGGCCGGACCCTTTGTTGGAGCCAGAGGCCCGAAGGACCGAAAGGAAAAGGACTTCCTTTGGGAAGTAGGGCGAGCCTTATTTTGAGGTAACAAGGAACTCTTACCTCCCGTTGCCTCGGAGATAATCTCAACAAGGCGTTTGCCAAAAAGACGGCCACCCGTAAAGGGAAGCTCAGTGAAAGACCTTTTGGAAGCGGCATCCGCATTCCAAGCTTTAAGCCACAGAGCGGCGGAGAGCCGCTAGGTGACCCATAGCAAAGGCAGAACAACGGGCTGCCTGCATGGAAGCTGCACACTGAAAGTCCCCAGCCTTAGCGCAAAGGAGAGCCAGAGCAGATAGATCCTCTGGGGGGGATCCCGCTAAAATATCCTGATGGAGTTGTCGACACCACTCCGACAGGGCCTTGGACACCCATGTCGAGGCGAAGATGGGAAGAAGAGAAGAGCCAGCTGCTTCAGTAGCGAACTTCGCTAAAGAATTGTCTTGACTCCCGGGAATCTCTTGTCCGGACACTTCCATGCGGATTCCAGAATGTCGTCAAAGTCAGCGTGAGAGCTGAACCTTTGAGGTGCTGGCTTAGCACGATGAAAGGATACTCCCGGATTGACATCCGAAGATCCTGGGTGTTCCAAGTGAAAGGTGTCTCTTATGGCTGTCACCAATGAGTTCACCGTAGCAATTGAGTCCGAGCGGTCCTCTGGGTCAGATGCGGGTTCGGAAGCCTCGTCCACTAGTTCACCGGGGGAATGTGAAAGAGTAGAAGCAGTCCTGGGGGGGGTGATCCAGACCGGGTACGCCGAGAACATCCTCTGGAGGAGTGACATTTGTGCCCAGATGATAGGGGGGGCAGGACCTGCGAGGGGAACGCCCACGTCTATCCGAAGACTCAATGGAAGAGTCAGACGAGGCACCCCTAGCACGCTTGTGAGAGCGTGAAGTATGAGGAGACAAGGAGCAGACCCTCTCAGAGGCCCTGCGCAAGAAAGACCCCTTCAAAGCAGATACCATTTCGCGGGAGGCCTCAGCCACCGAACGGGAGACTTGGGTCAAGTCAGCCATACACTGGGTCAGGGAAGAAACCCAGGCTGAAGGAGCGGCTGAACCCACCGGGACCGAAGGGGCATCAGGGGGCACCAGAGGGTCTGGGGGAGCAGAGGAGCAGGCAGAGCAAGCGGGCTTAGTGGAGCCAGGCATCTTGGTATTGCAGTGCATACAGGTATAGCAAGTCACTGAATTCCCAGGTTTCTGTTTAGAGGGATGAAAAGCCCTGGGTGCGGACGTAATGGGGTACAAAAAGGAGAAGACAGGCACTTTCTCACTCAGATCTGTGTCCCCTGTCAGCTGCAGAGAGGAGACTTGCTCCGTGCAGCCAGCTAGACTGAAAAGGCCAGCCAATAGGGAGGGAGGAGCGTGCCTGAAAACAAGGCACATAGTAACTGACCCCTACACAGAAAATCGCACCCACAGCGCTGATTGCTTCGCGCCCCCGAGAGCTCCCCCGCCCAGTGGGCGGAGGTACAGTCACCGAGGAAGAACTGTCATGGCACTTGCTCCTAGTCCCGAGCGCACCGCCTAGCTGTATATGTGCTCGGGGAAACGGAGCGGGCGGCCAGAAGTGAAAGTGAAAACAAAGCCGGCGCTGAAGAGCCCGGCTCATAACAGTGCCATGGCTGCAGCCGCGTATAAGGCGCTGTAGAATGTGACATAAGCCGGCACTGAGAGCGCTCGAGCTGATGAAGCGCCGCGGTTGACAGCCGCAAATAAGGCGCTGATTAGTGGCCAAAACACACACACAATAAAGGATTTTATAACACATGCCTTATAAAAACATGCCCCCCTTAGTGTAATTGCTCCCACAGTATAGTGCAGCCCCTGTAAAACAAGCCCCAAAAAATGAGGGTGGGCCAAAACCGGAGGTCTCCAGAGGTTGCGAGGCTGTACCTGTGGAAAAAGTACTTACCTCAGTCAGAAGAACTTACCTAATTAAGTCTTCAGTCAGCTTATGGTCCCTGCATCACGCCTGGCTGCTATGCGCGAGCGAGGCGAGCAGAGACATAGGGGGACCCAGACCCATGAGGTACCACCCAGGCGCTGACCGTTGGCGAGAGGGGGTTAACAGCGCATATACGCAATGTCTGTGCCCCCTTACTCGCAATGGGGAAACAGTGAACCGCAGTTCCTGAGTCCCCACCTGACAACAGAAAGAAAAGGGAATTAAAGAAAACTAACACGTCCCTATACTAGGAAAATAAAAAACAGAAGACCTGGTCTGGGCAACCCAGACCAGTCCACCTCCTCCACACACTAATCTTAAACTGACTAGCTCAGAGCCTGAAGGCGGGTATATCCTGCTGGGAGGAGCTGACTTTTTTTTATTACCATAGTGTCACCTCCTAGAGACAGCAGCATACACCCACGGTCTGTGCCCCCCAATGGAGCCGATCGAGAAATCCTTTTGAAGAAAGTGTTAACTCACCTTATGAAAAGGCTCTGGTAGTTGAACGTTGCTCTGCCTCTGTAGCTCGTTCAGGATGGGACACGATGCGCTCATCACCACCTACAGAAGATAAACATCCTCACAGTCAGTACAATAGTGGTAAATTAATCCATGTGGCAAGCAGTGGGACGAAGGGCCGGCGTGCATCCCATTTTAAAAAAAAAATTTTTTAAAGGGATTATATCCTGACGTCAAAATAAGTGATCGTGAAAATGGACATCCAAAGTGACCCAGGTTTGTATGGGGAGTCAAGCTGGGTATATGCATTGCCGCTCCATTCATACTCTAGCAGCATTTCCAAAACAGAGTGCATTTAGCTGTTACAAAAGTACAACTCAGCATCTGTCCGGGCATGCTGGGAGTTGTAATTTTGCAACAGCTGGAGGCACCTTGGCTGGGAAACAATACTCTATAGGACTGACAGAAGTAAAGGAGCACCTCAGATGAAATAAAGTCTCCATTGTGGTAGGCCGGAGCCACAATGGAAAAGTTGAGGCTTTACATAAATTACCTGCAGTACGAATTGGTCGGGGTCATACAGGGACAGAGGCAGGAGTGTTCCTTCTTTTGACAGCAATTCACTTGTGCACCAGATTCTGACTAGAGCGCTCCAGGACTTTGACTGAATGCAAAGAAAACATATTCATATTGGCAAAGTTAATCTGTATATTATTCTTAACGTTGTTGGTGGCTACACATGGACGGATGTAACGGCATGGCAGTAGGTGGTAAGGAGCCCCGTCCGGAGCGACGGAGCGCCGTCGCTCCTTACCACCTACTGCCCTGCCGTTACATCCGTCCATGTGTAGCCACCAACAACGTTAAAGGGTAACTTATTAAAATTAATTTTTGCTATTGCACTCCTTATGGTAAATAAAAATATTTCTAATATACTTTGTTTAAAAAAAAAATGAAGTTTTCTATGTTTTATTTGTGCTTTAAAAAAAGCTCAAGAGCACATTTTCCCCCATCTCATACACAGACTTAGGACCGAGGTCCAAACACAGAAAGTGCAGCCTGGAGTGCTGAGGGGGGGGGGGGTGCAGCCTCATCCAATCATAGCTCCTCTCACACTTAACTGCCATATGCTGTTGGTTGGACATCCCCCCCCCCCCCCCCAAATCTTATCTCTCACCATCCCTGGGAGACGTTCCTGCCCGCAGGGATGGTGAGGCTATATCATTAGATAAGTGTCCCCCGTCGGCCCCGTAAGCAGTCCTCTTATATCTACATCTTCTGCTATAATCCCATTATTGACAGCCTGGGCACGGCCCGCATCATCGCTCTGCTCCGTCTTCTTAGGGTGCAGAACGGAGATGATGGATGTCAATCATAGTGAGGGGGCGTGATTACAGCCGAAGATATATGGTAAAATCTGATAAAAGTTCCCTTTGATTGACGTGTCTCTCCCTATCTGTGTATAGGAAGAATCCGGGCACTTAGCGATTGCATGGCAGACAGCGGCTGCTTGGACCCACCCCTATGACTAGTTACCCCGGTCCCAACAGCATTTTTAAACTATGATTTCTCTGAAACACTCCGGCATTTTAGAGTAAATCATAGTGTCCTGGGATCTTGCTCCCTGCCATGTTTAATGCTGCCCAAACTGCAAAACTGGTGACAGGTTCCCTTTCACAAATCCTCCCATACCTTGCATAAGTTTCCTTGCACTACAAAGTGTCTATTCATTGGCTGATGGTGTTCTGAAGAATACTACGTTACTCACATCGTAATACAGGTGGTTATTACAGAATAGCATCCTAAGTGCAGTGCGCAGCAAAACTCCTTTCTTCAGCGGCAAACCTGACAAATACAGAAGTCAAAGAAATAACGTGGTTAACTACAAAAGGTGCCAGTAACATGGATACAAGGGGCATGCTAGGAGTTGTAGTAATGCTAACCCTAGGGGTGATGTGAGCAGAGGGCGGAAGCGTGAGCGTAGGCGGCCAGAGGGCGGAGGCGTGAGCGGCGGCGGCCAGAGGGCGGACGCGTGAGCGGCGGCGGCCAGAGGGCGGACACGTGAGCGGCGGCGGCCAGAGGGCGGACGCGTGAGCGGCGGCAGCCAGAGGGCGGACGCGTGAGCGGCGGCGGCCAGAGGGCGGACGCGTGAGCGGCGGCGGCCAGAGGGCGGACGCGTGAGCGGCGGAGAGATGGCTAAATAGTGATTGTGCCAATCCCAATAGCTGCACCAGCCAACATCAGCTGTTTTCCCTGTCGCTCCTTGCACTTACAGCATCAGTGATGCTAGGACGCTCTGATGTCGGCTGCTGTGGAGCTCCGGTGTGGTGAAAACTCCTGCGCCCCTGACAGCATGGAGGAAAGCAGGAGTTTCCACCACACAGGCAGTGCAGCTACTTACCCTGTGCTTGCTCAGCAGCGCTGGACCTGCTGTCAATCACATACTGGGTCCATGACATAGGCGATGACCGTTGGACACGCCGAGCTGGTATGTGCCCAAGCAGGGAGGGGACCCCTAGTGGCCAGTCTTTTGACTGGCTTTTTCTGCATGAAAAAAATTTCTGATGAGAGCAATTGCAAAACAGATTGTTTTGCATGCTTTATAACATATTAAAAGTTTCTGTATCTGACAGCGTCCATTTAAGGGGATGTCTCATTCTTAAAAATACAGTAAAAAGTATTCCCTAGGGGAAAAGTTTTAGATTGCTTCCGGGGGGAGGGGGGTTGGGAATGTGGACTCCCCCCGTGATCTCCTGTACGGAGCCTGGCTCTCCCCGGGAACTGCGCGCGTCCGAGGGGTCATCCCCTATCTTGTCGTGTAAACATGACCGAAGTGCAGAACTACCGTATTTATCGGGGTATACCACGCACCCTCATTTTACCAAGGATATTTGGGTAAAAAAAGTTTTTTACCCAAATATCCTCTGTAAAATGAGGGCGTGTGTGTGTGCGCGCATATGTATACCCCGATACACTGTTTCTGACCCCGCAGAAGCCCCCAGGAAAGGCAGGGGGAGAGCGGCCGTCGCTGCCGGCTTCTCTCCCCCTGCCTTTCCTGGGGTCTAGAGCCCTGCTGCCGCCGCTTCTCTCCCCCTGTCTATCGGCGCCGCTGCCCCTTCTCTACCCCTGGCTATCGGTGCCGCTGCTCCATAGCCAGGGGGAGAGAAGCGGCGCCGGCAATGGGGCAGCCCATTGCCGGCGCCGCTGCCCCGTTGCCTCCCCCACCCCCGATTGTATAATTACCTGTTGCCGGGGTAGGGTCCACGCTGCTTCAGGCCTCCGGTGTGCGTCCCGTGTCGTTGCTATGTGCTGCACGGCGCAATGACGAGTGACGTCACTCGTCATTGCGTCTCGCAGCGCATAGCAACGACGCAGGGGACGTCACACCGGAGGCCTGAAGCAGCGCGGACCCTACCCCGGCAACAGGTAATTATACAACTGGGGATGGGGGAGGCAACGGGGCAGCGGCGCCGGCAATGGGTGCCGCTGCCCCTTCTCTCCCCGTCTGTCGGCGCTGCTTCTCTCCCCCTGGCTATCTGCAATGGGGCAGCGGAACCGATAGCCAGGGGGAGAGAAGGGGCAGTGGCGCCGATAGCCAGGGGGAGAGAAGCGGCGGCAGCAGGGCTCTAGACCCCAGGAAATGCAGGAGCCGAGAAGCCGGCAGCGGTGGCGGTCTCTGCACCTGCAAAAGCCGCTGCAGTTCATTGATTTAAAGCGCCCGCTTTAAAACATTGAACTGTAGCGTCTTATCGGCGTATAACACGCAGATAGACTTTAGGCTAAAAATTTTAGCCTAAAAAATGCGTGTTATACGCCGATAAATACGGTATATGGGCTTTTGTTTTGTGGGATTTATACACAGGTTGTGCACGTAAAAATAGCTCAGATGCTCAGGAGATAAAATGCTTACAGGAAATTAAAGATTGATATCTTGTATACTGCAGTATACTTATGACCGCATACACTAACATTGTTGTGATATTTGTCCAAACAACAATGCATGCCAGTGTTTTCCAACCAGGGTGCCTCCAGCTGTTGCAAAACTACAACCCCCAGCATGCCTGGACAACAACAGCTGGAGGCACCCTGGTTGGGAAACACTGGTGTATACTAGAAAACACACAGCTGTAATCACACACCTCCTTGAGGTACCCATGTGTCGGACCATATAAGCTCATTTTCTGGGGGGCAACTCCTCGTCCGCAGCATGACAAGGTGAAGTTCGAAGAGGGCGGGGTTAAAGAACTTCGAGATGCTGCCCGACATCCCCTTTGTTTGTAGGAGGGAACTGGCAGCTGATGGGAAGTCTCCATATTTGCACATATAAAAGCACAATTTCTGTTTCAGGGAATTAAGCCTGCAATAAATATCAAAAAATTATAAGAGCACAAAACGCTCCGACAACCAAAATAAAGAAACAACAACAGACGTGAGGGAGAGACTTACCCGGTATACTCGGAACACCGCACGACATTCAGATAGCGCACCAATTGTCTGTAACTAGAGGCAGAGATGGACGTCATACTTATCATCGAGGACTTACAATAGTGTTTCTCAACCAGGCTGCCTTCAGCCGTTTCAAAACTACAACCCCCAGCATGCCCGGCTATCTGGATCTGAGGTAGTTGTAGTTTTGCAACAGCTGGAGGGCAACCTGGTTGGGAAACACTTAGTGTGCAGAATTTATAACCCCGTAAAAGGGTATTCCCATCTGAAGGAGTTAACCCTTATTCACGAGACAGGGTATAAAAAGGCTGACCAGTGGGGGTCTGACTTTAGGGATTTATCAAAACCTGTCCAGAGGAAAAGTTGCCCAGTTTAATTTGATAAATCTCCTCCACTGTGTGCGCAGCTAGGGGCCCCATTATTTCTTATGGATCAGACCTTCCAAACTCCCCAATGTTCAGCAACACCACAGAGACATAATGGAGCATTGATCATGCACACACTGTGGGCTCTGTTCATTATAGGGACAATTTTCAAATCAGCGTGTTATCTCCTATCATATGTATAAGGGGTAACTTCTTCATATGGGAATAACCCTTTATAGACTAAAAAGTTTCAGTCATAAATGGGAAATTACTTTTTTTGACCCAATGCTTTTTTTATTTTAGTAAGACTAAAAGTAAAAAAAAAAAATATATAGAAAAAAAAAAAAAAAAAAAAATATATATATATATATATATATATATATATATATATATATATATATATATATACACACATATACACATATATACACACACACACACACACACACACACACACACACACACACACACATACATATACATACATATACATACATATACACACACACGGATGTGGAAATCCTATCGGCCGACGTCCGGGACAAGTAGTTTTGGGCGCCGGGCAGGTGAATTGTTCATAGATGCTCTGTCTACACAGGACCTCATTTATCACGGGGAGGTTTCAAGTATTCACAGGGAAAATAGAGAGCGGGGAGAGGACGTGTGTGAGGAGACTGCACTGCACGGGCCGGGGATTTCACCTCACACCAGCTCAGGTGAGGAGGCCGAGCATGCAGGCAGCGGAAAGGGTGGTTGTATATGTATGTAATGTATGATTAGGGGGTGTATCAGTGGAGGGTGTATGTATGTATGGTGTATGTGTCATATGTATATATGAAGTGTATATGTGTGATGTGTGTATCAGCAGCAGGTGTATGTATAATATGTATGTGTGATGTGTATATATGATGTGTGTATGGTGTATGTGTGATGTGTGTATGTAATGTATGATATAGGGGGCAGCAGCAGGTGTATGTATGATGTATGATGTCTGTATGTGTGATGTGTGTATATAATGTATGATATAGGGGCAGTGGCAGGTGTATATATGATGTGTATGATGTCTGTATGTGTGATGTGTGCATGTAATGTATGATATAGGGGCAGCGGAAGGTGTATGTATGATGTGTGCATATGTATGGTATATATTTATGGTGTGAGTATGTGTATATATGATGTGTGTATGTATGTGTGTGATGTGTGTATGTAATGTATGATGGGGG